>NC_132780.1:2403877-2573877 GCF_048418805.1 Vulpes vulpes
ACTTACCTGAGCGTAACTTGGGCGCTAAGAAAAATCAGGATTAATGTTCACTGGAAGTTAAATCCTGCTTTCTCCCCCTTAGAAAAAATCCTGAATGTTAGCAGAAGCATGGATCAGCTGAGAAAGCTACAGGTTTTCTGTTCCAAAAATGCTTTTGTTGCTAATCAAAATTAGTCTAATTTTGAAATGATCCCATCATTAAAGAGTATTTCAACTGATATTGATTTGATGATACCTACAAACATCTTAGAATAAAGAGGACGGTGTTTTAGCATTATAAGGTGCTCTGATTAAACCGAGACCTGCAAAATTGATGACATGAGCTCCCGATACCTCTTCATTCATTTTTTTTTTCTGCATGAAATAATTATGAATGCCTCACTCCATGCAATCCGCGTTTATTTTCTTTTCTACGGGGATGGGGGATGGCTGAATAAAGTGCTGGTTCTTTGCTCGTCTACCGTATGGCTCTAGCAATATCTTAATTAAGTCTAGAGTCAAGATAAAATATGTGTCCAAAGTATGTCTCTAATCCTTTCAAACTCGCAATTTTGATGTGTGATCCTGGGCCAACTCTTTAGAATGGTGTCTTTTATGTCAATAAATCTTCTGGGACGTGTCAGCCAGGACATTGACACCTTTGCTAGGAGGGAGGGCTGGCTTGACTCAGAGGCGCTGGAGATGGTGGGGACAATCTCAGAGGGGTTTCTCTGGATTCCAGGAGGCAAGCCCCTTTCCGCACTGCCAACTTGGCTTAAATATTCTGTCCCTTTGTGCCCCCTGTCCTCTATTTGCCTGGCAGGTCCACCCTACACCTTGCCAAGCTCCTCCCATCTAAGGTCCACACTGAAATCTACCTTTCTCCCAATCCAAGCCAACGCCAATCTTTCCCTTCTTCGTTGCTAACAGAAGTTAACCAACGATGCCAACCATCTTGACATTCAGTCAAATTACCACAGCAGGTCTGTACCTTGGTTCATTCACCACGTCTGAATATGTGAGAATAGAGCCCATTCTCCATGAGACGTGCTCTCTGTGTCACTGTGTTGAAAGGGACAGACCAAATAGATCTCTGCTCTCAGGGCATTTGCTTTTTGGGGGTGTGACGGGTAGCAAGCAGTTAAGCAAATATATAATTCCAGATCATAAAATATGCCCCAAAAGTAAGGAAGAGGGCAGCATGACGGAAAGATCGGCAATGAGGAGCCAGGTGAGGGAGAGCACCTTGGCCTCTTAAGAGGGTAGCTGTCAGGCTGAGCCCTAGGAGCGGGAAGAGAAAGAACGTCCCAGGAGGTTCACGGTGTTGCCTGGGGTCCACGCACAGGCTCTATCTCCTGGCTTGAGAGCCTGAGAGAACCAGATGGAATATACTGGTCCCATCTTAAGACCTATATTATTGGCCTAACTCCTTAAGGGAGTTAGTCCAGTTAGTCCAGATATAGGACATATCTGTCTGAAGGGCCACATGAAGAGTCTCCACAGACTCTTCGGATGCTGGCGTAGGGCTGAGCACCCAAGGGTGCCCTGAGCATATCTGCTGGTTTAGCTGAAGGAGAGAAGGAATCCGGCTCCTCCCTACTTTCTAAAGAGTAACAGGATAAGAGTAGTTGGGCGTGACTGTCAATCCCCAAGTGACAAAGTCTCAGTCCTGGGAGTCGCCGTTTTTCTGAGACCTCACATCAATAGTATTTCACACAATCTGAAACGAAGCATGGTAGGTTCTTCACCATCAACTGGGAATGAAGGAAAACCTTTTGGCTCCTTTGCCATCATGTGTTTCTCCACCTTGTCTTCCATGCCTTTCCAGAACATCTCTGGTGGCTCAGCCCTGAGGCCAGTGAGGCTCTGACACAGCGTGAGGCTGAGGCCTGGCTGGCCTCAAATAGTGTGTGACTATTTGAGGCCACATCCCATTTTTCCCTATTAGATCAGCCCTTTGCTGGAGGATGTTGCTTGATTCTTCCTGTGTGCTCCAGGGGGTACAAGCGGAGCAGGCCAGAGGGTGTGTTTTCTAGAACATCTCCCAGAGTTGACATTAGCCAGCTGGAGCTCCCTTTGGCCACAGAGGCTGTCAGATGACTATGGTTCAGGACATCCGTGGACTGAGCACCAGAATCAGAATGAGCGGTGGCAGCTGGCCAGGGCATCGTGCAAAGAGCCTTTTGTCCACTGCTCAAGGTAAGGACGTATCCAGCGCCTGGTCAGAGAGGACAACTTGGATCCTCTTGTTTTTCAGTGGATTTGATGAGGAAAGTCAGGGATACTAGGGCTTGGCTGTGACCTGGGGACTAAACAGAATTTCATGGAAGGTTTTGAACCTGCCCATGCGGCTTCAGATTTCACGTGTGTTAGATGCTGGGAAACCTTTAGTTCTCAGCCTCTGAGATCCAGGCAATAATGGAAACCAGAATTCACATTCACCTACTTCTTGAGCTGGTAGTAAGGAATCCACCAACCAGGAGGGTCCATAGATCCTAAGAATGTTTCTCTGTGTCTTCTCTTTGTGGGCAGTCGCTTGGTTCTCTTCATCGTGTTTTGCTACCTTTGGGGAGAAGGTAAGGCCACGCATTCTTAGGCCTTGAGAAGCTTTACGTTTCAAGCTTCTTCTCCCTTTGTTGGTGACATGTTGTGAAGAGGGGAACCAGAGGAACCATTTCTTCCTCCGCCAGGAACATTTCAAAGATCATGTTAATTCTTCTTCCAACTTGTAAGAAATTATCGAAACGACTCCAGCTACGTCCATTTTCTTCTGCACGTATGTAATGATTCCAAAATAGAAAGCGCATTTACACAAGGAGACTTCTCGTTGCTTGAGATTCTTTTGGTCTCCCAACATCCCAAGATATAGCCCTGTGACTGTCAACTGTAATGTCCTCTAAGAGCCTCTCTGACACGCTGTCCCCACTTTCTCTGCCTACTTGAAGGAGGAACTCTTAATGCATGACAGATACCACTTTGGCTTTTGATTTCAATGGCTTTGCTGTTTATATTGAGTTTTAAAAAATAGAGCTTTGTGTTCTTGCTGATTTTATGAGTTCCAATCGAAGAAATACCTGAAGTGAATATTTTATGGTATGCAGTGCACAATCCAGCACATTGGAAGGCTCGCAAATGGAAATTCAATAAAGCTCCAACCTCAGTCGGTGACTTTGCTCAAACCTCCCCTAAGCTATAATTACAAATCAGGGATAAGCCACCAAAATACTGTCCCTCCTTGGAGGATGGGTGCTCTATGGGACACTTCACTTTCCCAGGACAGATGTTTCTGATGAGCAGCCTGCTGGCTGCCCTGGGGAGAGACGTGTTAACAGGAGAAGACAATAGAAGGCCAAGGAAGAAATTCTCCTGGAGAACATGGCGGGCACCAAAGTATGGACGCGTGTTAGATCTTGCATGCCTGCCTGCTGAGGACAAGGATCTGCTTAGGAGGACGCCTACCCTGGATCCTGAGTGCTCCTGTGAGTCTTCATGACTCCTGGGCTCTGGCCGGCTGTCTTTCCTCACAGCAGCTGTGGGAACTGCAGACCAGATCCTGCAGTATGAATCATCCCAGCCTCAGGACCATGGCTCAGTGAGATGAGCCCAGGAATAACCAAGCCCCACCCCAACCCATTGCAAATCACTCTTCCCATGTGCACTGACCCACTTAGACTTCCAAGTACCAGTGTCTGCATCACTGTGCCTCAGGATTTTTGTTCCAGAAAACTCCTGCACACGGAAGTCGGGAGCACCAGAGAATGAATGCTCCCAGAATCAGTCCTTAACCAATGACTGTTGACAGTGGGATGTCCTCACCACTCAGATGGGGCTTCCCAGGATTTCCCATGGCTCTAGGCACCATTGCAGTAGCTATCTTGACAAAGAAGCCTTTGTTGCCTAAATTTGCCCTCCACTTATCAGCATCCCCTACAGTCTGATTCTTTTATCAGGGTCAGCTTCTGGGGAAACCAGATGCAGACACCTATACCACTCTTGAAAGTATCAACCGGACACCTGCTGGGCACAATGCTGGACCTTCATTCTTTCATTCACCACTCAAGAACTCATCTCCACCCTTTGTTAGTTCCAAAAGGAAAGTCAGGTCAGAACACCCCCTTGTCACACAGAAACAAGGAACTTTAAAAGGAGAGGAGAGTGATTTCTGGAAGTGGGGTTACAAAAAGAACTGCTTCTTTTTAGTAAAGGAACCAATGAAGACTCCTGTCAGGAGATGATTACTAGGGTTTTGAAGGACTGGCGGATTCTGGAAAAGTAAAATACGATGAGCACAATCACAGAGGTGGGAATGTCCTGGGCTGGAATAGTGAATCCTGGGTAGGTGGTCTCACACAGTGGGATCACATGGAGGAATTATAAAGGGGGAGAATTAGAGAACTAGGAAATAAAACAGGAGGAGAACATTAAGAAGACCCCAGAGGATGCTGGGCTTTACCCAGTCTGATGGAGAAATTCAGGGGCAAGATAAAGCATATATCAGTGCTGCACTTCTCTATGGAAATACATGGAAACAAGCCCTCCTCAGTCAAGCTGAAGACCCAAGCCATTCAAAGCCTTGGGGAAATAAAGAAGAAAAAAGGAAAAGGTAAGAAATAGCTCAACTTGTCAACTCTGATGGTGAAAATGATCACAACATTGATAAATACTAGAGTAGAAATACAGAATTTGGAAAGAAAATAAAATGAAGGCAGCCTGGACCACTTACATCCACCATAATGTTGGTGCTCAGCCAGCCCCGACTCCCTGGTGGGTCCCCACCAACCTCCTGGATCCTCCCACAATTCTGAGTCCAGATGCCAGTTTTGCAAGCCTGAAAGCTGTCCCACTCTATTGTTAAGTGTATTTCAAAATCTCCCATTCTGGAGCTAATGGGAAGCCACGGCCCTGAATCCATTCTTAATTTGGGGGAGAGCAATGAAGCCATCTAGGATAGAAGGGAGGACAAAGCCAGCTGTCTCTTCAAGGGCTCCTTCCCTCATGCTGCCTTGGCCTGGCTTCATGGAGTCTGCATACAAGAAATAACTTAGTTTGTACAAGGCTCAACCTGTCTACAACGTGACCCTCTGTAATGTCCCCAAGCATCCCAGCAGCGACTTCTGGGGGTGGTAATCTTACTGTATTAGACAGGGATCAGTGTTGGGTTAAAGACATTTTTTTGTCTGTGAAACATTATTGGACTTTTTCCTGAAATGTAAAATGCATATAGAAAAGTGCACAAATCACAAGTGTATACCTTAATAATTTAAAAAACATCAGTCAAATCAACACACAATTCAAGAAACAACATTAACACTGACGCCAAGGTCCGAGGAGTTTCAGATACTAAGGATGAGTATCCTGACTTCCGGATTGCTTATCTGTTACTTGAAATAATTGTATGTGTGAATTATCTTTTACAGTTTCTACAAGTCGGGAGTTTGGAACCAGCTTGGCTGAGTGTATGTGACTTAGGGTCTTTAGTGGGGTCACAGCCAATATATCAGCCAGGGGTGCAGTCATCTGAAGGCTAGACTGGGGCTAGAGAATCTACTCCTGAGGTGGTTTGCTTACGTGCCTGGCCACTTGGTGCTGACAGTTTGTGGGGGGCTTTAGTTTCTTCCCACGTGGACCTCCCTTCCAGACCCTGCAAGGAGGCAGCCAGCTTCCTTACAACATGACCGCCAGCTTCCTCCAGGCCCAGCTACCCCTTTTACCGCCTGCCTTTGAAGTGACATGGCATCACTTCCAGCAGATTCTGTTTGTTAGAAGCAGGTCACTAAGTCCAGCCAATATCCAGGGGGGAGGTAATTAGGCTCTGTCTTTTGAAGTGAGTGCAAAAAAATGTGCAGAAATATGTGAAAACCACCACAACTTATAACATCATAGATTAATTTTATCTGTTTATATTTTCTGTACAGGAAGTTCTACGCTATCTCGGATGGCATGTGCTCCTGCGTCTGCTTTCTCGCAGTCAGTGTCATGTTTGCGGACCTCATCCATGTGTTTGCGTGTTGTCGCAGTTCATCCTTCCTTATCGCCGTGTCAGATTCCACGGTACAGACATACCATAACGTACATATCTATTCAACTGTATGTAGGCAGTGTCCACCTATATTCCTACAGCACTGCTATGGAGAAACCAGTTCTTAGTGTAGGTTCCTCTTGGGCTGTTCCTTGGTTGAAGGCTGACTCGTGACTTCTGTCTCATGGGGAGTTACCTTGTTGACCTTCTCTGGAAGGAAGATCAGGAAATGTGCCAGTCCTCAGAGAAGAGTTCCGGGTCCTAGACTGGCTGAAATGAAGGTTTGGTCCTAGAAATTTTAGCAACCTTGCCATTTAGGCAACATTTTTTTTTCTTTCTCTTTTCCCCCTTTTTGACAGAAAATGCCAAGAGGTTAATTGATCCTGACCGTAGTCTGAGAACGTAGCCAGAAGCCCTCCCCTTTGCATGCATATCCTTTAAGAGGTTGCAGCAGACAGGGTGCCAGGAAGCCAGTCATTTCTTAGACTCATCCTCTTACCCTAGAAGAGGCAGAGAGATAAGAAAATGAGTGTATTTGTGGGTGAACCATCCATGGGAACAAGGGCTCAGGACGGAAGGATGTGGGGTTGCCTAATGCTGCCTGGCTGAGGAGACAGGTCCTCAGAGAACATCCTCCGGGTGGCTGCCAAGTGACGTCATCCCTGAAAGGTGACACTCCACATGGAGACTGACAGGCAGATGATTCTGACTCCTGAGAAGGTCCTGGCGGAGGTGGAGAAGATGTGGGACATCAGAGCTAACCTTGGGGGTTCTTGCTTTCTCCCAGAAAACCACTCCATGGACTAGCACTTTTTAGCTTTATCCCTTCTTCCCCTGGCCCATCTACAATCTTCTAAGCTTTCAGTATGGAAGTAGAGCAGATGCTGTGTGTACTCTAGCCCGGCTCTTTTTCCTTCTGGGTACCCTTACCCAACGTCCACCTGCTGGAGCCTACACTTTGGTGCCTGGGAAGTTTCTCTGGCCCTTAGAGCCAGGACAGAAGTGGGGTTGTCGGTGTGTTCTCTACCCAGGAGGCATTCTGAGCCAAGCACTGCCAGGAGCAATGGGTGAGCACCTCCACTCCCCTCACCTTCTCATGAGGTAGCTGGGAGGTGTGCATTCTACCCTGGCTTCATCGTAGAGAACAGTCCCTTCATCTGGGTAAGCTTTACCCACCCACAGTGAAGCTTCCCTTCCTGTTGGAGAGACAGACAATAAGTAAAGGTGAGCAACACGATGGTGTGTGAGGCAGAGGCTCTGGATGAGAGGGCACATGCGTAAGTCACGGTTTCCCAGAGAGACCAGAACCAATAGAGAATAGGCACGTACTTGGACAGGGCTTTCTTATGAGGGACTGGTTCACACAGTCATGGCGGATGAGGAGCCCTCTGACCTGTGCCTGCAAGCTGGAAGCCCGGGGAAGCCACTGGGGGAGTTCGAGTCCAAGCCCAAAGGCCTGAGAACCAGGGGAGGCAAAGATGAAGTCCCACCTGGGTCTGATGGCTCCAGAACCGGCTGCACTGATGTCCAAGGGCAGGAGCAGATGGATGTCCCAGTTCACAGGCAGATTCACCTTCTTCTGCCTTTTTGTTCATTTGGGCTCTCAGCAGATTGGATGACGCCCACCCATGCTGGTAAGGATGATCTTCTTTACTCAGTCTACCGATTCAAGGGCTAGTCTCTTCCAGAAACACCCTGATAGACACACCTGGAAATAATGTATTACCAGCTATCTGGGCAGCCCTTAGCCAAGACCAGCTGACACATAAAACTGACCATCAAAGGCTACTTGAGAATGAGGAGCCAGGGAGAACCTTTCTGAGCTGTTGAATTCCAAGATACCCAGCCAGGCCTGGTCCCGCTGGGGCCCTCCTTCATGAAAGCATAGAGGTCCTCTGGCCCTCGCTGCCACCTCCAGCCCCGGTCCCCGGCCCAGGGGTCCCAGTCATCATGGGCTGCCCTTTTTTCTCCATGGAGGACCAGATAAGCTAAGGACTGTGGGACCAACTAGGCTGGATCGTGTCACTGCAGCCTCAGGTTTGGGCTGTTCTCAGTAAGTCCCAGTTCTCACCTGGCCTTATCCATATTCTAAATTTGGACTTGATTGTTACAAGACATGAGCCACAGAACTCTGATAAAAATTGGGGAAGAATAAGGTCCAACATTTATCAAGCAGTTACTATATGTGAGGCTCTACCTGGGACTTTAAAATATGTTCTTTCACAAGTATTTTATCTCTAGTGTTAGAGAAGGAAGTTGAGGTCCCGAGGAGCTGAATGACTTCTCTTAGGTGTCAGAGCTTATGCAAAGCTAGGATTCAGGCTCCAGACTCCATGAACCCAAACCCAGTGCCCTCATGCCACATCACACGCTGTGCACAGTGTCCGCCACTGCAGCGTCTTCTGAGGTCTCTTTGCTTTTTTACCCTCATGGCCATGTTGGGTAAGTCTTACTATTGAAGTCCTCATCGTGCCTTATTCCTCTGGGAAGCCTTCCAGGATAGCCATGCCAGAGCTGGAAGCCGAGGCCTGCTTCTGGGGGAGCCTCAGCTGGAGGGCAGCAGTGCCATTAGAACATCCGGCCATTGTGCTTGTCTGGGTGCATGGGAAATGCTGGTCCTCAAAGAACTCAACCCTGGCTGGTCTGTGTTGGCCCCTCCTCAGTACCCCTGGCTGAGCATCCTCCAGAGCATTTCCACAGTGATAGTAACAACTATGATGATCACCTCTTATTGGTCATTTTTTGGTGGCCCCCGTTCAGAGCTCAGGATTTTCTATGTAATATCTCATGTTATTCCCCTAAAACCTGTTGCTCTGCAGTCAAGTCTGTTGTAATCCATTTGTTTTCTAAGGGGGGTGGGGAGGTGCACACCGCTAGGTAAAAGCTCCCTCCAGTATCAATAGCCTTTCAGATACTCAGAGGGCTGGGTCTTGGAATGGCAGCAGAGAACTTTCTAGACTTGTTTTGAACATTCTTTCTGTAATTCCTTGGAAATGTTCAACAAAGCTTGTTCCCTTTGCTTTCATCTGAGCCTGGCTTCTGTCAGTTTATGTTTTTCAAAGTTGCTGTCAATCCCTCACTTCTTGAATCAGTTAATTATCTACTTGACTGTCTGTTTGGGCAGAGGAAAACCCAAATTGCGTAGGATCTCGCCCACCTCTCCGCAAGTCAATGTGATAAACATTTACCACAGCCCTGCAGGCTTGCCCAACGTAGGAGCGGCATGGAAGGGAGGGCTGGTCGCGCCGCTGGGAGACAGGCATGGGCCTTTCTGGGCTGCAGAGAGGAGAGTGGCATGTCAGTTGTCAGCTCTGGTCCTCACACAATCCAAAGGTGAGGAAGAGGCTGTTGGAGGTGCAAAGGAACACTGAGCTGTGACCTGCAGGACAATAGGTGCATAAAAGAGACCAGGTGCCTTTTCTCCTCTGTGGCTGGGAGCTCGATGTGTGTCAGTTCACTGGGTCCGGATGCCTGATGCAAAAACCAGGATTTATTGGGAGAATCATAGAAAAGACCAAAGCATGTGAGAAGGACAGGAAAATTTGGGATACAAGTGACAAGCAATCACGGGCAGCTGCTTCAGGCAACCTCTGCTGGCATGAGATGAATGTCAAGTGTCCTTAGAGAGGACAGAAAGGGAAAGGCTGAGAGAGAGAAAGAGAAAGAGACAGAGAGACAAAGAGAGAGATTCCTTGATGCCTGGAGCCCTTGCTTAGGGGAAAGCAGGGTCCCTTGGCTGGCTGAGTCCCCCCAAGAGTGCAATGTCACAAGGGGGCTTCCCCAAAGGGCAAGCCTGGTGCTTTTCTCAGAAGATGGAGACATGGACGCCAGTGGGCACAATTAATGGTACCTGCTCCAGGACACAAGGGTCAAGGGCAGCAGCCTCCCCGCCTGAAAGAGAACACGTGTGAAGGGTCTGAATTTTTCTCTGACAACCAGAGCAAGACCAAGAAGGGGATCATGAGCATTGGGCTTCTTCCAGGGGTTCAAAACCTTCCCCTCAGAATGCTGGATCAGGGACAACTCTGCAGATGCAGCCAAGACTTCTCTGGAACATGGAAGGGAGGCCAGCAGTGAGTTTAGTGATGGGGCAATTAGATTCCACAGAGGGATGAATATGGAGATTCCTCACAAAGTCAGACATAGAATTTCCACATGACCCAGCAGTTCCCCTTTGGAGTATTTGCTCAAAAAAAATGGAAAGCAAGACCTTTAGCAGTTATTTCATTTAGGCACCAATGTCCACAGCAGCATTGTTCACAGTAGCCAAAAGGTGGACACAACCCAGTGTCCATGAGTGGAGCGATGGGTAAACAAAATATGATACTTAAATACAGTGGAATATTAGCCTTAAAAAGAAAGGAAATCGTGACACATGGCACCAGATGGATGAACCTTGAGGACATGATGCTAACGGTAATAAATCAGTCACAAAGGGACAAATTTGTAGGATTCCACTTACACGAGTAGTGCAATTCATAGACATAGAAAGAATAGTATTTTCCAGGGACTGGGGGTGGAGGGGGATGGAAATTGTCTAATGAAGACGGAGTTTCAGTTTGGGAAGGTGACCTAGTTCTGGCGATGGATGGTGGTGATGGTTGCACGACACGGTGAGTGTACTTCATGCCCATGAGCCATACACTCAAAAAGATAAAATGGTCAATTTTGTGTTTTATACATTTTACCACGGGAGAAAAGAAAAGACAAAGGAGAGAACGTGGGGCAGGATGCTTGGGTCCTGGTAGCAGAGACGTTCCAGCAGGAGCAGCCTAACTCCAGACCTGGGGTCCTGCAGTGGGACTCAGACATCGGATGGGGTTTGTCCCGCTGGAGAGTCAGGGTGACATAGTGCAGAGGTTGCTTTGGGGTCAGACACAAATAGATTCGAACCAGCCCCACATCCCAGTGAGCTGTATGACCTCGGACAAGCTGCCTGAACTCTGGGAGCTCCCCTACCTGACTGAAAAATGGATGTTCCAATGGTCGCCATGCAGGGTGGGGACTGAATGAGACAAGGTTCCCCCAAACAGAACCCATGGGAAGCCCAGTAGAAAACAAACCAGGGCAGCAGATCAATACTGATTCTAGGCAGATAAAGAATCACAAATGGCTCCGAGACATGAAAAGATGCTCAGATTCACTTATAACAAGAGGAATATGAATTAGAGCCACATTGTGATACCAACTTTGACCTACCGGAGCACAAACTCCAGCCCTTGGGGAGAATAGGAGACGGCCATGGATATTGCTGGTTTGGGGCAACACCATGCCTCCTTGTGGAGGGCAATTTGGCAATATTTATCAGAATGAAAAATAAACATTCTGGGTGAACTTACAACTTCGCTGTTGAGAGTCCATCCTACGGATCTATGTGTGCCTACACAAAATGACTCATTTACAAGGATTCTCTCAGTGGGAAAAGTTGTAATAACAAAACACTCAATGGATACTTAATACAATATCCATTTAAGGAGCTTGTTTAAGTAAATGGTGTCAGAGTAGCACACCTGGAACAGTACCCAGTCAGGTAGAGGAAGGAGGAAGTCGTGCAAAAGATAGAAGATGATGCATAAAACAATGTGCACAGTCAGCTCTATTTTTGTAAGGGAGATGAGGAAGTCAAAAAGAAAGATCTGTACTTATTTTTGCCTAAAGAAATGCTATGAGGATAAACAAGAAAGTAATACAAGTAATTTCTTGTAGGTGAAGGGGTCAGGGTAAAAGTGAGACACTCTAGGTACACCTTTTTACATAAATTCTAAGTTTTGAGATCATGCTAATACATTACTTATTTAAAGCACTTTAAAGAGAAAAAATGTTAAAAAAATAAACTTAAAGACCTCGGAAACTTTACTGGAGACACAAAAGAAGCCTTAATGAATGAATTGACAGACCGTAGTCCTAGAGGGAAAGGCTCGATGCTCCAAAGTTGTCACTTCCTCCCCAATTCATTAGTTCTTTCAACCAGCAACTGAGTGTAAACAATCTGAAAAAGTTATTCGAATGTCTATGTGGAAAAGAAAACATTCTAGAATTATCAGGAGACTTTTGGGGAAAAAATGAGAGGTTCTTGTTATCAAGATGTACTGTTAAATAGAGAGTAATTCGCATGAATTTGAAATACAGTGATTACAGTGTGTTATTACATAGGAAAAGACAAATATATCAACCATAACAAGAGAGAAACTGGGTACTGACTCACATGTCTACCTGAAATTTTAGAGTATTATAAGAACTCGTTAAACTCAACACCCAAGAAACAAACAATCCAATCATGAAATGGGCAAAAGACACGAACAGAAATCTCACAGAGGAAGACACAGACGTGGCCAACATGCACATGAGAAAATGCTCCGCATCACTTGCCATCAGGGAAATACAAATCAAAACCACCATGAGATCCCACCTCACCCCAGTGAGAATGGGGAAAATTAACAAGGCAGGAAACCACCAATGTTGGAGAGGATGCGGAGAAAGGGGAACCCTCCTGCACTGCTGGTGGGAATGTGAACTGGTGCAGCCACTCTGGAGAACTGTGTGGAGGTTCCTCAAAGAGTTAAAAATAGACCTGCCCTACGACCCAGCCATTGCCCTGCTGGGGATGGACCCCAAAGATTCAGATGCAATGAAACTCCAGGACACCTGCACCCCGATGTTTCTAGCAGCAATGTCCACAATAGCCAAACTGTGGAAGGAGCCTCGGTGTCCATCGAAAGATGATGGATAAAGAAGCTGTGGTCTATGTATACAATGGAATATTCCTCAGCCATTAGAAACGACAAATACCCACCATTTTCTTCAATGTGGATGGACCTGGAGGGTATGATGCTGAGTGAAATAAGTCAATCGGAGAAGGACAAACAGTGTATGTTCTCATTCATTTGGGGAATATAAATAATAGTGAAAGGGAATATAAGGGAAGGGAAAAGAAATGGGTAGGAAATATCAGAAAGGGAGACAGAACGTAAAGACTCCTAACTCTGGGAAAGGAAGTAGGGGTGGTGGAAGGGGAGGAGGGCGGCGGTTGGGGGTGACTGGGTGGTGGGCACTGAGGGGGGCACTTTACAGGATGAGCACTGGGTGTTATTCTATATGTTGGCAAATTGAACACCAATAAAAAATAAATTTATTTTTAAAAAAATAGAAAAGCAAAAGAGCAAAAAAAAAACAAAAAACAAAACAACAAAAAACAAACAAAAAAACCCCACGATCCTTCATTAATAAAGCTAAATGCAAGTGGGTTAGAAGCCTACACATTTAAAAACACAACTGTAAAGGTAAAGAATAAAATGTAGAAATTATTTTATAGACTTAGGTGAGAAAGACCTTCCAAATCTACAGAGAAAACTCAGAAACAAAATCAACAACAAAGAATAATCAGATTTCACTATGTAGAAATTTAAACATCACCACGTATGTTTATATGCACTGGTTGTATTACTTGCTTATATGTACTGGTAATTTACCGGTAATGAAGAGAAATTAAAATTTAAAAATGATTTGCAATAGTATTAAATTTCCTAATCCTAAGAAAAAAAATCTAATGAAAGGTATAGCATGCCTCTACATGGAGAATATAAAATACTATTAAGAATAAAGAAGATTGGGATCCCTGGGTGGCGCAGCGGTTTGGCGCATGCCTTTGGCCCAGGGCGTGATCCTGGAGACCCAGGATCGAATCCCACATCGGGCTCCCGGTGCATGGAGCCTGCTTCTTCCTCAGCCTGTGTCTCTGTCTCTCTCTCTCTCTCTCTGTGACTATCATAAATAAAATAAAAAATAAAAAAATAAAAAAAAAAAGAATAAAGAAGATTTAAATAAATCGATCTGTATACTATTTTTATAGGTTGGGGGAGTCAATAAGTTAGCTATGTCAATTCTCCCCAAATGATTTATACGTGTAATGCGATTCCAATAAAAAAACTGAGATTTTTTTTTTTTTTGAGAAAATTGACAAACTGATTTAAAATTTTAATGAAAACGTAAAGGGCTAAGAATAATCAAGATGCTGCTTAGGAAGTCAAAGGTAGGAAGAATGACTTTATTGGTTATTCAGAGCTCTGATAAAGCTACTACAATTAAGACTGTGGTTTTGGTGCAGGGATGGGCAAATGGGCCAGTGCAACAGGACAGAGGCCAGAGAGACAGTCAGACACATGCGGACACTTGACCCGTGACTGCAGCAGGGACAGGGCGTCCTTCCCGAGAAATACCACCGGGTCTACTGACTAGCACCACGGAGCAAAGACTAACTGGACTCCCTCCCTACCTCACACCAGTCACACACACACAAAATCAATTCCAGGCGGACTGTAAATCTAAATGTAAAAAGGAAACCATAGATCTAAGGGGAACATTGGAGAGTATTCTTCTAGCCTTAGGATAGAAAAGACTTCTTAAATAAGATCAAAAGGCCTACCATAAAAAAAGACTGACAAATTGAACCGCATTAAAATTAAAAGCTTCCGTTCTTTAAAAGACATCATAAAGAGACAGAAAGATTAATCACAGAGCGGGAGAACGTATTTGCAACACAAATAACCGATAAGCAACTTGTTGCAGGAATATATAAAGAAGTACTGTAAATCAATACCAAACTACACACGATGCAAAATAACAATAAGTGCCAGTTATTGACTTATTGCCTCTCAGTTCCAAATTCACCCGATCTCCCTCTCCCTGATAAGCGCTGGAGCTGGACTCTGCACACCTCATCTCTGCTTTGCCATCTGGCGCTCTGTCAGGCTCTGCCAATAGGGGGCGCAGAAGGAGGCCGCAAGGATGGAGGAGAGACTAAGCTCCTTTGACCTAGATGTCCCTCCTGGAGGGGAGCTGAGTGTCTGTCCCCAGGGCAGTGGGTTCCTGGAGCAACGCTGAGCGGGTGCAAGGCGTTCTTGGCTCTGTGTGGCCCCAAGCAAACCATCTTACTGCACAAGCACGTGGTACATTTCTGTAGCAGCCACATCATCTCAAGATCCGAATCTCCGTCTTGCAGGGCATCTTTTCTGGGCTGCAGATTTCTTCCTTGTTTCCTTTTCCCTGGGCCCTTCGGGATGGCTGTTAATGAGGTACGTCTCAGAGTTTTGCGGGTTTTTTTTACCCCACTTAGATACTAGTTACCCCTTACTTAACAAATATCGACAGTTAATTTTCTCTTTCAAATGATTGGGTGTGGTGCCTGTCTCCTGTGTCCTGACTGAGACAACCACTCACTAGAGAAATGAGACAGATGCTCATATCTTCATTACAAAAGATTCCGGGTCACAAATGTACGTATGGAAAAGGTCTGAGCTATGACCCACCTGAGAAAGGAAAAGTTAAATCGAATGCAAACACCGCTATATCCCCATCACAATGATTAATATCAAAAAGACTTGGGGTGTCTGGGTGGCTCAGGTCATGATCTCAGGGTCCTGAGATAGAGCCTCGTGTTGGGCTTTGCGCTGAGTATGGAGCCTGCTTAAGATTCTTTCTCTCTCTCTGTCCCTCTGGCCACTCCCTACACACACACACACACACACACACACACACACACACACACAAAGACTCACAGTACCGAGTGTCGCTGAGGATGTGGAATAACCTAAACTCTTACACTGCAGGTGGATATGTAAACGCATACAACCACTTTGAAAAACTGGCATTATCCACGCTCTTTGACCCAGCAAGGCCACCCTGTAGCACATACCCAACTGATATGCTTATAAATGTAGGCTAGAGAAGAAGAAAAAGACTCCTAACTCGGGGAAACGAACTAGGGGTGGTGGAAGGGGAGGAGGGCAGGGGGTGGGGGTGAATGGATGATGGGCACTGAGGGGGACACTTGATGGGATGAGCACTGGGTGTTATTCTGTATGTTGGCAAATTGAACACCAATAAAAAATTAATTTATTTAAAAAATAAAAATAAAAAAAATAAATGTAGGCTAAAAGACAGGAACAAAAGTTTGCAGCAAAATTACTTATAAAAAACAAAATTCGAAAAGAAACAACCACCCAGGTGTAGCTCAACAGTACAATATGCAGAGAAAATATGGAACTTATTAAACACAATGTGATACAACAATGAAAATGAACACATGGCAGGTACATGGCACAGCATGGTTGACTCTCATAAGTATAGTGCCAACCAACAGCAGCCAAGAGTCACACACAGAAAAACAAATGATGTATTTCTCTTTTATATATATTTTTAAAGGCAAAATTTGGTGCAGCTGGGTGGCTCGGTCAGTTAAGTGTTTGCCTTTGGCTCAGGTCATGATCCCAGGGTTCTGGGATAGAGCCCCCATGTTGGGCTCCCTGCTCAGTGGAGTGTCTGCTTTTCCCTCTCCCTCTTCTCCTCCCCCTGCTCGTGTCCTCTCTCTCTCTCTCTTTCTCTCTCTCTCTCTCATAAATAGAATGTTTAAAAAATAGAATAAAAGGCAAAAATCATCTTCTGACAGTTATTATTGTTTTGGAATCACTAGCTTGGGTGTAGGAAGGAGACAGTGACTGGGGAGGTGTGACAAAGGGGCTTCTTGAGTGTGTAAAACGTTCTAGTTCTTGACCTAAGTCGTGGTTATATGGATGTGTTCACTTTGTGATAACTGTTTGAGCCTGGCGCTTTTGACTTACATGCTTTTCTGCATCTGTTGTGTTCTTTAGTTAAAGTTAAAAAAATAAAAAGAAACAGAAAAGAAGTTGGCAGGTTGAGACAAAACACTTACTGTATTTATACTACCAGAAGTTTAATATCCAACTATAGAGCTTCTAGCACAGAAAAAGGGGCAAAGATCGTACCAAACGATGCACATGCTGTATATGGTTGGCTGGTGCACACAGGCAGAGGCCTTTAGTTTCACTGGAAATCTGAGAAAAACATTTTGAAACAATAAGAAATACCCAACACTAATAAAATGTTTTGTTGGTGAGCATGTGAGTAAATGAGCACATCGTTATCAGGCAGTCATGAAGTGGTAATACATTTTTGGAGAGCAATTTGGCCTTCTCTACCAAAATAAAAATGTGGCTAACCTCTGGCCCACCGTCTCACATCTACGAGTCCTAAAATAAGAGTCACATGTGCTTGATAAGATGGAAGTAAAAGGAATTTACTATAACATTATTTGCAATATGAAAAAAAGATGGAGCATTTAGGGGTCTATTAATCAGAAGAAAATCAAGTATGTCCATACAGTGGAATACCACATGGCTGGTAAAAGGACAAATAGGGCTCCGGTCGACTTGACAGCACAGACTCTGTGATAATGCTCACTCAAACATGCAACTCTCAAAAAATAAAAATAAAAAAAAAATGCAACTCTCAGATCAGTGCATTGAAGGCTGTGGCCTGAATATAAAAGAATTAAAGATATATGAGTCTATTTGTAAAAGGTGTCTTTCAAATTTTACTCTACAGGTTTACTGACCACTTAAATATCTCACCAAAATATTTTTTAAATGGCCCACGCAAAACATTCAATTGAAGAAAAAATATGAATTTAAAGTAATTACCATGTGATCTGTTAGGTGACAACTCTGCTGGGGGTGACCAATCTCCACTTACAAATGCATTTTGAGACCAACAGGATTTATTTAGGGAAGGAGTGGTAAAGGGAGCAGGAATTCCTGTCTAGGGAAGAAATTCCTTAGCTCTGAGCTGGTTTATTCTTGGCCTATTTCGTGGTCTGGAATACTGAGTTGGACCATCCTCCATCTGGGTAGGCTGACCCTGTCCTCTAGAAGTATAATGTGACCCTCATATGTGATTTTAGATTTTCCAGTAGTCACATTTAAAAAAGAAAAAAAAATAGGTGAAATTAATTTAATAGCATGTTTTTTATTCACCCAAGATAGCCAAACTGCTGTCAACTCAACATGTAATCAATATAAAAGTATTAACAAGATATTTTCTGTTCTATTTGTCTAGGCTCTGAAATCTGGTGTGTACTTTACATTTATAGCACATCTCAATTCAAATGCTACATTCTTCTTGATCTGTATTTAGGTATCACAAAATTTGCAATGGAAAAAGTAGATTCAAATACCTAAGCTGTTCTAAATATATTTAAATGTACTTAGAAGTTTTTCAATAGCTGAGTCAAGTATCAGTCACTCAAAGTGAACTTAAATCAAATGAAATAAACTCGAAAATCCGGGTTTCTAGTCTCTCTAGCCATATTTCAAGCACTTAGTAGCCAACTGCAGCCAGGGGCTCTCTATTGGAAGGTGAGGGTCCAAGCTAGCCCCTCTCTGTGGTTCTAGAGGTGACCCCCAGGCCATGGGCTGGCACTGCCACTCTTCTCTATGTCCTACATGTGTGCAAGCTCCAGACACTGGGGGAACCAGGAGAGGGCTGGAGGACAGCCAGCTTCCAGGGTGGGCAGACAGTCTCAGACACCTGGCTGTATGACATTTATGCAGCAGCCTCAGGACTGTTGTGCAGAGTGGTGAGGATGAGTAAGGGGCCCTGTGGGCTGTGAGAGACTTCCTCACAGGGACCACATTCCTGGGGGATGAGTCTGACCTTGGGATGAACCCAGTAGGATGACCTAAGCTGAAATTTCACAATGTGGCAGCAGTTGGGGGAGCAGGTGGCAGCAGCAGCTGGGAGCTCTCCACGGGCTGGGGTGGACCTAGTCCCCTCAGAATAAATAAGCCTCTGCTGAGGGCATGATGAGCCTGTAGGGGAAACTGAGGAAACCTACAGACCTACCCTGAACCAAGGTCTCTTAGCTTCTTAGTTGAGACAACTCAACACTCATGCCCTAGGTAAAAAGTTGTACTTCCTCTGAAAACTCAAGGGCTCTTTCTCACATCTTGATAAATTTCTTCCTTCCTTCCTTCCTTCCTTCCTTCCTTCCTTCCTTCCTTCCTACCTGCCTCCCTGCCTTCATACCTTCCTTCCTCTTTCCTTCCTTCATGCCTTCATGCCTTCCTTCCTTCCATCAGTGGTGAAGCTTCTGTTCAAAAACCTTGCAGCAACATCTTTCTCTGAGCTCTGCGCCAAGAAGACCACATGCTTCCATCAATATTCCGGTAAATTTGAAATTTCACGGATTAATTCATCCTTACTGTGTGCTAAATGGGTGCCCTGGATGCAAGCAAACAAAAGGCAGGGCCCCTACCCTTAACCTTCCCTCAGAGACTTATGTAACCAACTCTCACCTCCTTCCTACTTGTGGTGATTTATATTATGTGTCAACTTGATTTGGCTAAGGGGTTCCACAGCTGGTAAAACAGCATTTCTGGGTGTGTCCAGAAGAGATTAGCATTTGAATCAGTAGACTGAGTAAAGAGAGTCACCATCACTAATGTGTATGAGCACCAATCAGCTGAGAGCCCAAGTAGAATAAAAAAAATGCAGAAAAAGGATAAATGTGTTCTTTCTGCTTGAGCTGGAACATTCACCTTCTCCTGCCCTTAGACATAAGCACTTCTGGTTCCAGGGCTTTTGGACTCAGAATTGGACTCATAATATGGGTTTCCCTGGTTCTCGGGCATCTGTGTTTGGCCTGGAGCTCCACAACTAGCTTCTTTGGGCTTCCAGCTTGCAGTCAATAGTCGACAGATTGGGGCCTTCTTGTCCTCCATAATGGTGTGAGCCAGTCCCTCTTAATGAACATCTTCCTATATATCTATACATTTCCTGTTGGTTTCTCTCTCCGTAGAACCTGACCAATTATTTAACACCTTTGCTCAAGTGTTAGCTTCTCCACGAGGCTTCCCCTGATCCCCTATCAGCATTGCTTCCCCATTGACCCAGCTTCTTCTTTTTCGATGGCACATGTTACCTTCTAACATGCCGTGTGATTTCCTTACCAGCAATGTCTATTAACTGTTACCTGCCTCCCTTGTTAGGGCTGTTTGTCTGCTGCCTAGGATGTGCCTGACATGATGGGTGCCCCGTAAGTGACCTCTTGTACTTCATAGGAAAAGTTAATCCCTGGTGGATGGCTTCAGCAAACAGAGAGAGAGAACTGTAGCGAATTGAAATTTCCCTGTTATGATTGTCTCCTGGCATCCTCTCCACTCCTTTCCAATTACATTATGACTAAGCTGGTTTGTAAACTATGTCAATACATCTTCTAGTCTCAAATCTACAAGTATCCAGGTGGTCAGGGAGGAATTAGAGGAGACTCAGCTCACACTACTTGGGGCAAAAACTAGTTTGGATAGACTTCTTGTTTTAGCTTGAATAATGTGACCAAAAATGGTACCTATGAAAAGACTCTGCATTACTTAAGCAGAGGAATATGGAAATTATAACATACTTAAAATATACTGCATTATTTACCATGTGCTTTCAGTTAAATTCAGAAAAAATAAACTCTGTAAAATGAGGTGAAAGATATGATAGTGAGCAAGTAGACTGAAATGAAATGTGAAGTTTCTGAAGAGAAAAGTTTCTGTAAAGAAGCAAAGAGGGCTGTAATAGAGGTTAGAATGACACTACAGGTACTAAATTGCAAAAATGACACAAAAGTAAATCAAACTAGTGATTACAGAATACAAACAGAATAAGCTCTAAGAAGGCTTAAGTTCCTTTTCAGGCTAAAAAGATAGACATTCCTAAGAGTCAAGATGATAAACAAGGAGGAGATAAAACAAATGTCCAAATATTATTTCAAATATTCAAATATCTAAATTTCCACTCATCATAATCCCAGAAAAAAATGATTTGACATACAAGGAAAAAAAATACACCACTGATATTTGTAAAGAAGAAAACAGATATATACCTGAATTAATTATCAAGGATATAATAGAATGAATCTCTTTTGGATGAATAGAGACATAAATCTGAAGAGTCACATGGCTAGACGTTTACAAGGTTAATGAAAAGTGATCAATCCATGTACATAACTCTGGTAAAATATTTTTATTTCAAACAGAAATAAAAATTTCAAAAAAGGAGAAAAAGTCAATTATAATAGAAGAAAAATTAGCTTGTCTTCTAATGTGTGTGTTGCAGTTTTAGGAATAAAAGAACAATGAATAGGGTCCATCATTTTCTAGCAATATGGTGGACTTGACATCCAGAGAATAACTTGTGCTATAGAAGATTTAAAAATCTGGCATAGTATATTTAAATGTCACGTAAGCAGGGCAGGGGACAAAATCTGTGTATGTTCAAGGTGGGTGGTTAGATCAGAGGCAGCTATATATAGCAAGCAACTCCATAAGGTGAGCTAGGGAAAGAACACCCCACAGAGAAAATGAAATACCCTTCTATCTTGTCTTTGGCTCTAGATGGAGGAAATTTAAAAAAAAAAAAAAAAAAGAAAGTTTCTTCTAAGAATTTCTAATATAAATCATTGCATGAGTTTGGGACTGGAATTCACACTACCAGCATGGCCTAAAAATCTCCAGGAAAATCTAAAGTGGCTTCAGGTTGGCAATATTCATATGTGCCTAGTAGAACTAAACAAAAGCTTATTTGGAAGCACCATTTTAAACTTAGGTCTCAAAAAAACTCTAATAGTTAAAATTCCAGAGAACCCATACTTAAATCAAAAATTACAAATTACATAGGGAGATGAACTACCACAGCAAGAATTAGCAGAAAAGACAAACCTACAGAATCACCAAACATGCAAAACCTGCAGTTACTAAAATGATAAAATTCAGAATATTTAAAAATATGTTTGTTATGATTAAATAAATAAAGGAGAGCTTTAAAAGTGTGACCATGGAGCAAGTAACTATAAAAAATTACCAGGAACATTTGAAAAAGAATTAATAGAATTTCTAGGAATTTAAAAACTTAATGCACAGAATAAGCAGCTATAGAGAATAGAGTGTGAAAGTCTAACATATGTCTCTTTAGAGTTCCAGAATAAATGTATTAGGAGAACTGGAAGAGAGACAATATTCAAAGATATAGGATTTGCAGATTTTCAGAATTGATAAAAAAAAATACCAATCAACCGATTCAGGAAGCTCAACTACTCCTAAAGAGAATGAATATGAATAAATCTACATCTGTAAAACCCTCAAGACAAAGAGAACATCCTTAAAAGGGGCCAAAAAAAAAAAAAACCAAGCAAATGATACATAGGAATGATACCTACAGTGGCATTTGACTTATCAGTAGCAATTCTAGATGCCAAAAAAAGGGGAAAATAACTTTAAAATTCTGAGAGAAATTACTCTCAACTTAGTATATCTGAGTATAAAATTATATCTTGCAAAAATGAAGATGAAATAAATACATATTGCAACAAGAATAACTTGTAGAATTTAAAAAGAACATGCTCCTACAAAAGGAACTTCTAAAAGTCTTTTTTCATAATTCAGAAAAGAGTCTGAGTTGCAGGAAGAAATGGTGATAAAAGAAGAAAAGAAAGATATGCCCATGGGTAAATCTAATTAAATAATAATCATTTAAAACAAACATTATGATTTTTAAAATGTATAAGTTTAGTAGAAATAAAATACTGGGCAAAAATAGCATATATCAGTGCTAAGATCTAAGTATTATAAAAGGATTGTATTATTTTTGAAGACAATAAAGACATTGATTAACTAGAAGAGGGAAAAATAGAAGACAAAATCAATCACCTAAGTTTAAAAATACACAAATGGAGAGAGAAAAGAAAAAATTAAAAAAAAAGAATGATGGCAAAAACAAAACAAAAATAAATGGTGGAAATAGAGCTAATTATATCAATTTTCTCAATAAATGTAAATGGACTAAATATTCTGGATAAGGAAAAAGATTTTCAGGCTGCATTTAAAGAAAAAATGGAGACACAAAACATTCACACTCAGAAGATTGAAAAGTAAACAGATAAAGAGGATATGCTAGATAAACACTAATGAATCAAAAAGGAACTGGCATGACAATATCAACCTTAGAAAAATAAGATTTTATGTCAAAACACATCATTGGATATAAAATAAATCAATCCATATTGAGTTCTAATCTGCTATGGATTTAATATCATAGATTTACAATATGCAAATAACAATGGACATATCTAAAGGACAATCTGGTAAATCTAGTAACATAGCAGGAGACTTTAATATACTTGTCTTATTAAATGATAAATCAGGCAAAAAAAAATAACAGAGAAACTATTCTTTTCAGAAATATTTATGAAACAAAAACACAATAAGACCCCAAAATTTCAAAGAACTAATTGCATTCTGAACTACATATATAACATTATATAATTTCATGTATGCATATATGATAACTATATATTTAACTATTAGCTATATATAGTTATATAATCACATAATTTGTGGAAAGCCAAGAAAATTGTATCTAAAGAGAAATGTATATCATTTATATCAGAGAAAAGATAAATATTAAAGGTAGAATAAAAATTAATAAAAACAAAATTATACCAGAGAGGCCTTATAAAACTATTATTTGATTGTTTTAAAAGACTTATGAAAATAGCGCCACTCTAGTGAGATGGATCGTAGGAGAAACATAGAGAACACAAAATAATTATAGAAATGAAAAAAAAACAAAGAAAACTACAGATCAAGCAGGAATTTAAAGAAAATAAGCATTTTTTCATTTTTATGGCAATATATTGGACATTTATGTGAAATAGACAAAATTCCAGAAAATCAGCAAATCTGATCAAACATGAAATATTAAATTTCAATAATTCTATAACCACTAATAAATGTCATCAATAGTTTAAAAATATTCCCACACAGAAAACACCAGGCAGAGATGATTTTATAGGTAAATTCTACCAAACAACGAAGAAAAAATAATCCTTAACCTTCACAAACACTTTTAGAAAACAAAAAGAAGGTACAATTCCTAAGTCATTTTAGGTGACTAGCGCAAAAAGTCTGTCAAAGCAAGAACAACATTGAAAAAAAAGTCACAGGTCAATCTTAACTTTTCAATATGGAGTTAAAACTTAAACCCTGCAAAATAACAATTTGCTAAAAAGAGAGTTTACCAAATCAGTTTTATTTTGAGAATGAAAGTGACCACAGAATTACAAAACTTGTAAAGACCATTCACCACATTAAATTATGAAGAGCATGATAAAGTCTTTCCCTCTGATTATTGTTGTGTTCTATTTTTTTGTTCTATTTTTAATTAGGATTCTCTCAATATTTTCTATCTACATAATTTTTAGAAGAGAGCACATAGGAAGAGAGAGAATGAGACTCTTACTCAGGCTCCACATCCAGCATGGAGACCATTGAGTGGCTCAGTCTCACAACCCTGAGAGCGTGACCTGAGCAGAAATCAAAATTCCAATGCTTAACCGACTGAGCCACCCAGGTGTCCCTGTTTCTTAGAGATCTTAAAGTCAGATATTTGTGTGCATCCACATTTAAAACTGTGATACCGTCCCTTTGGATTAACCCCTTTATTATTACAAAATGTCTCTACTTTTCGTTGTTTCTTGTTTTAAAATCTATTCTGTCTGGTATTAGTATATCTGCATCAGCTTTCTTTGATTTGGTTCTGCCTTTTACCTTTTAACAATTATGTGTTCCTACACTTAGTGGTGAGTCTTTTAAGCAGCATATAATTAGATTTTGTCTTTATATCTAGTGTGATAACCTTCGTTCATTGGAGTGTTTACCCATTTATAGTCAATGTAGTTAATAACTTATTTGTGTTCATGTCCTCCAATTCACATAGTTTACTACTTGGCCCACTTTTTCCATGTTTCTTTGTCTTTTCTTGCTTTGTTTTCAATCGATCAAAAATGTTCCATTATTCTTTCTTTCCATTATTAACTTGTTTGTTAACTATAATTTTATTATTCTTCTAGTAGTTATTCTTAAAATTACAACATCATTCCTTGATGTAGTGCCATCTGATACAAATTAGCTCTCCACATTCTCGCTGGTGCTCAATATGCGGGATATTTTCACACCACAGACTCTCTCTGGATTTTTGCAACTTTGTTGTCATATTAAAATATCATGTATTAAAAAAAATTTAAAAGTCCTGTATTTTTACAATGTCACATGACATTACCATTACTGTTTCATATAGTTAATATCACTCAATGTATATATTACAAACTATATGTTTACCCTTTATTTTTGCTTTCAATTCCTTTTTAATTTCTGTGATTCTCTGAGGGATAATTTTTATTTTATTTTTTTGACAAAAGAAATCTCTTTAGTATCCTTTTAATGCAGATTTGCTGAAGATGAAATTATATTGGTTTTTGCTTGTCTGAAATGAGCTTTACTTTCATTTTTGAAGGATATGTTAGTAGTTATAAAATTCTAGGTTGGAAATTATTTTATCTCAGCACATGGAAGATCCCATTGTCTTGTCTTTGGCCTCAGTCATTCTGTCAGGAAGATAATTGTTAGTCTTGTATTTTTCACTTTTCAAGGTAATGTGCTTTTCCTCACCTCTGATCGCCTTAAAGTTTTTTCCTTATTATTTGGCTTGTTGCAGTCTTAGTACGACGTGCCTACATGTAATTTTCTTTGTTTTGGTCCCTCTTGGAGTTTGCAGAGCTCCTTGAATCTGTCTTTCATCAGTTTTGTAAACTTCCTGGCCTTGCATATCATTTTGTCACCCTGCTACTCCTCTGATTGCGGGATTTTGAGTGCATACATTTTAGATCTTTTGGCTGTGGCTCAAATGGCATCTCACACATGTATCTGATGCTCTTTCCTGTATTTTCCATTCTTTTCAGTACTTGTATTTGGTTTAGATATTACCTACTGGCCTTTCTTCAAATAAATTCGTCTTGGCTTTTGCTGTTTCTAATATGCAGCTATACCCATGTAATAAGTACTAACCTTAAGGTATTTTGCATTTTGTAATTTCCACCAGATTATTCTCTTTGTATACATTCCAATTCTTTGGTGATACTCTCTTTTAATCCATGTTCTCCAAATTTTCTGGGATTTTTTTGATTGTATTAATCTTATTAGGGTAAGTGATATGAAATTGTTAGTTTTCAACCAGTTTGCATCAACAAAAATGTCAATATCATACAATTCAACCTGCTACTTTAATTACATTACCTGAATAGTCTGTGAGACTCTTCTTGCACTCTATTTATTGGCGTTTGGTCACATGGTCCTAAATTTTGATGTGTAGTGTTGCTGTTGTTAACAATGTTCAACTGCATTGAATACTGCACACAAATCTTAATGTGCAACAGTGCATTATTGTATATATATAAACCTATATAATTTCTACTTATATCAAGATATGGAGCATTTTTAGCCATACAGTGAGTTTACTCATTCTCCTCTCCAGTCATTATCTCCCCAAGTATAGTTGGGGGGTTATGCCTGTTTTGTACAGTGTATACTCTTCTGTGCTGATTTTTTTTTCACTTAACTTCATGTCTATGAGTTCATGAAAGTTGCTATGCCTGTCATAACCTTTTCTTTTTCACTGCTGAGTAGTATTCTACTGCATAAATATACCATAATTCATTTATCCATTCTACTGTTTATGGATACTCCCTATTGATGTTTTTTCATTTGGGTGTTTTTATGAAGTGTGCTGTTATAAATATTTGTGGTACATGTCTTTTGGTGGACATCGCCACTCACTTTGGAAAAAGAGTATATAACTGAGAAGTGCAGATACTGGGCTATATGATATATGTATATTTTGTTTTAGTAGGAATTGCTAAATAGTTCTTTAAAGTGATTATATCAATGTATAGTCTGACTACCAATTTAAGAGAATTTCAACTATTCTATATTCTCCCTGGAACCTTATGTTTGTTTGTTTTTTTTTTAAAGATTTTATTTATTTATTCTTGAGAGATAGAAGGAGAGACAGAGCCAAAGACACAGGCAGAGACAGAGCCAGAGACACAGGCAGAGGGAGAAGCAGGCCCCATGCACCGGGAGCCCGACGTGGGATTCGATCCCGGGTCTCCAGGATCGCGCCCTGGGCCAAAGGCAGGCGCCAAACCGCTGCGCCACCCAGGGATCCCCTCCCTGGAACCTTATGATGTGAATTTTTAAATTTTAGCTTTTCTTGTGAGTCTTGTAACAATGTTTTGATGAGATTTAATTTGTATTTTTCTAATGATTAATGACAAATACTTTTAACTATGTTTAGGTTATTTTAAAATCTTCTTTTAAAAATATTTATTCAAATATCTTTCTTAATTTTCTTTTGGGTTATCAGAATTATTATTGATTTATAGTTCTTTTTATACTCTGAGCTTGAGTTCACTGTTGAATATTTGTATTGGAAATGTCTTTTTCAAATCTGTGGCTTGCTTTTTTATTGTATTAATAGTGTCTTTTAATGAACATGGATTCTTAATTTTAATGAAGTCTAACATATTCATCTTTTCTTTTACAGTTAGTACATTTTTTGTCTTTTTAAAAAGTTTTTTTAAATTTATTTGACAGAGAAAGAGAGAGAGGGCACAAGCAGGAAGAGCAAGAGAGGGAGAAGGAGACTCCCCTCTATCAGGGAGCTCTTTGTAGGGCTCAAACCCAGGACCTGGGATCATGACCTGAGCTGAAGACAGTGCTTAACCAACTGAGAACTCAGGCACCCCAGATTTTTAGTCTTATAAAAGAAATATTTGCCTAAAGATAATTAAGGCAAATATCATTTCTTCTTCTAGAAACTTTCTTTGTTTTAATGATCATATTTAATTCAAAGATTCATATAGAATTAATTTTTGTGTATTATATGAGATAGGAATTGTATTTATCAGGATTTTCCTTAGAAACAGAACCAGTAGGATATCTATCTATTATCTATCTATCTATCATCTATCTATCCATATAATGAGAAATTTTATCACATTATTATGGAGGCTGAGAAGTCCCTAGATCTGCAGTTGACAACCTGGAGATGCAGGGAAGCTGATGGAGTGAGTTTCAGTTTGAATGCCAGCAGGCTCAGGACCCAGGAAGAGCCAGTGTTTCAGTAAGTCCAAAGGCAGGAAAAGATGGATGTCTCAGTTCATGGTAGTTAGTCAAGGGGAGTGCTATATTATTTTGGGTGCTCCATGTTCTAAGGAAGCTGAGACGTGAAGTTAACCATTACAGGAGTCAAAGTTCATTTTTACCTGTTATCTATCTATCTATCTATCTATCTATCTATCTATCTATCTATCATCTATCTATCTATTTATCTATCTATCATCTATCATCTATCCATCATCTACCTATCTATCATCTCTATCTATCTATCTATCATCATCTATCTATCTATCATTGATCATCATCTTCGTTTGGCCTATCACCATTTTTTTAAATGATCATCTTATTTCCACTAAATTGTGTGAATTCTTTGTCATTAATCACATGCCTAGAAAAGGGTTGTTAGTAACACAATTGACAAAGCTGATCATTAGTGCACTCTCTCTCTTTCTCTCTCTCTCTCTATATATATATATATATTCATAACTATTTAAAATATTTTATATTTATACCTAGGTAGTAAATACTTATAGTTAAAAAATAAAGTAGCATTAAAGGGCTGGTCTTCAGTCCTTTACCTCTCCTCTTCCTGCTTTCTATAAGTCACAACTTTTCATGTTTTTACCCATTTCTAACTAATGCTTACATTGGTATTTCTAAATTTATGAGTGTTACATATTATATGCTGACTTTTGTTTTTTAATTAATTAATTAATTAATTAATTAATTAATTTGCCTTTCCACATCCAGTTCCCATTTTTTCTCCTCCATCTAATCAATATATCTACACCACAACTTGTGGTTAAATCACTAATTAATGTTTATAGTAATATGACCATATTGTTTCCTGACTCATCAAGCAGCATACAATAATTGTTTTGTCCAAAATTTTGCTTGGACAATTGTTTTATTTTCTCATTATTTAGTGTTCTATTCATGGAGAGAAGGCACATTTCTCTCTAAATGCTCTGAAAGACTTGTTAAATATCTGTCAGTGTTTTTTCAAGTCTTCAGACATATTTCTGAGCACTTATATGTTTTTTCACCCCCCCCAGAGACTTCCCTCCTGAAGGCCACCTGGCTTATGATGTTATAGTGGAGAAGAAGAATTTTAATCTCATTTCCTATTGCTGTGTATAGTACTATTCCTTTCTTCCCACCCAAGCTCTTTAGGATCTGCTCTTTATCCCTGGTCTACGGAAATTTGTAATAATGTGGCTGGTATAGGTCTTTTGTCAGTGTTGTTCATTCTGCTGGATGCTTCATGGACCCAATCTATCTGGCAATTTCCCTTTTTATTTATTTTTGTTGTTGTTGTTGATATTCTTCCCAGAACTTTCTCATACTGGTCAGATATGGGAACCCCTGGATAGACTCAATATATTTTTCATATTCACTCTTCTATTATTCAACTTTATCTCATTTCCCCTACTATTTGTTTTATTTTCTTCCATCTATTGTCCATTCCCCTAAGTTCTTTTCAGTTTGCGTATTTGCTTTTATTTTTGTATCCTTCCTTGTCTGAGTCTATGTCTTTTATGTTGAGTCTTCTCTCAAGTACTGTGATTTTTGGCTTTCCATTCATGTTTAAGAGCAAGACTCTAAACTCATCGGAACCTCCATGTGTCCCAATTGCATTACCACTGTGCACCTCCACTGTGGTGCAGTCAAGCTGCCAGCTTTTCTTGTCTTTCTGTTGTAAAGCCCTCTAATGGCAGACCTTATAAGGATCCTATTTATGCCCATTTGGCTTTCCCAGAAAAAATCCTTTAATATCTTATCTAATGGTTTGGGTTATACAAGTTGCTGGCATCCTGGGAATAGGGTAAAGGAAGAGATGTGGGGTGTGACCATTCTGGATTTGGATTTATTTGTTCCTTTCGTTTTCAATTTAGCACCTTCTCTCTCAACTCTGTCTGGTTTCTCCACATCTGGAGCCTCTCAATTCTAAACATAATAAAACTCCTATTTCCTGTAGAGATGGAAATGGGATATATCCTTGGCTACACATGGAAGACAAAGAGATTGGAAAAGGCATGGGGGGTGGCATCTGACTGCTCTGTACAGATGTGCAACCTTGGTGACTGGGCCCGCCAGATCCCAAGCCTTCCAGAGCCCTGTGGGGAAAATTACTTTGTTTTTCACTGCCATCCCCTTTGTTGGCACAAAGGTTTCCTTTTCCTGGGCTCTTCTGACTCATTTACCCCTGCTCAGCTTGTTCTCTTAAAAGTATTTCATGTATATCCATGAGCACTATTGGTTCTTCTTCTAGTCTTTACATGTGGAGGGGTCATTATTATTTCAGTTATTTTGCTGTTGTGCCAAGAAAATTTTGAGAAAGTAAAGGAATAAATGTGGGAGAAATTTAATCTAAAACTCTCTCTTTGCATCCAAACAAAATTATGTCCCAAATTAAGCAGAGGATGCTTATTTTGAAATAAATCTTATACTTTCATAAAGACTAACACAAATAAAATCAACAAATCATAATATGTGAAAAGACAGGTCCATGTTCTACGACTAAAAACAGTGAAATGTATAACCAAATAGTAGAAACCCTAACATCTTGTCAATAACAGCACCTATGACTAACCCGTCCACTACTACTACTACTATTAATTTTATTATTGCTACTAGAAATAATTCCTGGAATAGAGAAGTCCAAACAAATTACACTGACTTTAAAAACGAATGTCAATTAAAACACCGTGAGAACTCACATGAATATGAGTAGCCCTTTTTTTTGAGTATGTGTAATCTTAAATGCACATAGTAGAAAATGAAAAGTCAAAGAAGAAAACCTAAGAACACAAAAAGGTAGATAATTGATGAAAAGTAAACCGAAATTCTGTGACAGTATTTAATAAAGATAATGGGAACATTTACTAAAACAAAAATTTAAACAAATCAATGCAACTCCAAAAGCTTGCTTAATGAGATTAAATAATAGATCAAGAAAAAAAGACGCAAAAATAAGCAGAAGAAAAAATGGAACTTAGATACTGAGAACATTATGAAAAGTTGCGAGTAAATCATATGGCGCTTAAAGCCAATAAATGTAAACATTAAATCAAAATTTTAAAGGTAACGTAAGTGGTGAAAATCAACTCAAGATGAAATGAACTACCTAAATATGCTAATAACCATAGAATAAAATAAGAGAAAGTTGTGTATTAATCCCTAAAATTGTATGAGTCTCAGCTGGCTTTACAGGTAAGTTCTACCAAACTCTATTGGGTAAAAATGATACCATACTCTATGAACTGGTCCAGAACATAAAAATAAAAATTTAAAGTTGCTCATCTGTTTCTGTGATCTTAGCTTTACCTCATACCTAAACCAGAGCTTTAACACAATCAACAAATTAATGAAAAGAAAAGAAAAAAATGATCAGCTAATCTCACTTACAAACATAACCGCCAAGATCCTCGACAGCCTTATTCTAGTGATAATATAAAAACGTAGTGTGCTTTGACCAACCACGGTTCACTTAGGAGGGTAAGACTGATGCAATTTTAGAAATCTATCTTGTAATTAACTTGACTTAAATGATTCAGCAGCAACAACAACAAAACCTATCATTTCAAGAGATGATAGATTTAATGCCCATTCTACAAGAAGTACTAGCAAGCTAGGTGTAATAGGGAATATCTTTGTTATGGTAGCAGTAAGGAGCTACTGCAAATATTTTTTTAATAGTAAAATATCATGGGTATTTCCATTTAAGTGGAGACAAGACTGTTCACACTCACTGCTACTCTTCATGGTGTTCTGAAGGTTCTAGCCAGACAATGAAAAATAAGAAATACACAACTGAAAAGGAAAAGACAAAATGGCCTCTAAATAATAGACTTCATACAGGAGTTCCATATGAGATCAAAGAAAAAAGATCACCGTACCAATCGCATTCCTCACCTCCAACCATCATCAAATAGAAAAGGTCAGGAACAACAGATGCACTTCTCAAAAGGATCCAAAGGCTAATTCCCCAAATTCCTAAAAAAAAACTACCTCCTTCTTTTTAAAAACTTTTCTTGACAGGTCTTGAGTGTCAGGCTAATTTGTTGAAATACTTATTTGTGAGTGTGTATGTGTCTCTGTGTGCGTTTAGTTGCGTATATTTCTCCTCTATTCATCCCTCTGCCATTCCATGAAAGTGAACTTTTTTCGACACTACCTCCAGGGAGATAGATGGTCAATAGCGAAGCTGTCTGCAACACGTCCCCTTCTTCCCCACTTTCTCAGGAGCTGGCTCTTGAGATCTTGCTAAGCATTAGTGGTGGGCACTGGTAAAGAGATGGAAGGAAGAAGATGTGCCTTCTGCCTTCACAAAGGAGAGGTCAGACCATAAAAATAAATATGAAAAAGCTGCTTGATGGCAAAAGTCCTTGACAGCGTCACCTGGAAGGGGATGAAGCCTTGGGAGGATGGCTCATGGATCACCTACACAGGTTGGGTCCTGAGTTACTAGGTTCTCAGCTTCATCAGAAGCTTGGGCACAAGAGTCTCCCGACTTCTTGAGCTGTTAACCCAACACGGTTGGGGTGACTTTGATGACCCTAATCATCAGAGGCCCTTCATTTGTTTCCTTTTGACAAAAAGGAGGAGGAACAGCTGCCCTGAATCTGAAGCCAGCCAGCCACAGGTTCAGATCTGCATGCCGAGGGTAGCAGGACACGAGGAGGAGCCCATGCCCTTGTCGGTGGCTTACAGTCCCCCCAACACCAGCTCTGGACCAACAATCAAACAGAAGGAAGTTGCAGCTGGTGTTAGCTCTGTTATTTTTTCCCTGTGCCTCGTAATTTAATCCAATCCTACCTGAGTCCCTCTGTGAGGGTCAGTGTCCTGTCTGTAAACTGCAGACAAGCCTTGTAACCTCCCCACGAAGACTGAAAAGCTAAGGCATTCAGCGTGTCTGGCACAGATTTCAGTGTGTGGTAAGTGCCTCATCTATGTTAGGTATTATTATCATTGCCATCATGAATAACATTGAATCAAAATATATAGCAAGAAGCTATTAGACAAAATAAAGATAAATGTAGAGAAACACAATGTTAGCGGTAGATTATAGCTCTGTTTTTCTGATTTGGTAACATATTTTATTCTTTGCTCACTTCATATATCAAAGTCAGAGAAGTCTCTTGATAAAGTTTATTTAATAGTATTATATCACACTCTGCATAGATACCACTTTATTTTCTAGTGCTCATGGAACATTTACAGTAATGATTGCATGTTAGGTCTCCAAAATATCTGAATAAATTCTTTTTTTAAAAAAAAAACTTGTTATTTAAATTCAATTAAGTGAATGTGTAATGTGTTATTAGTTTCCAGGGTAGAATTTAGGGGTTTATCAGTTGCATATAACACCCAGTGCTTATTGGATCACATGCCCTCCTTAATGACCACCCCCCAGGTACCCCATTCCCCCATCCACCTCCCTTCCAGCAACCCTCACTTGAATTAAGAGTCCTTTATGGTTTGCCTCACTCTCTGTTTTATCTTATTTTATTTTTCCTTCCCTTCCTCTATGCTCAACTACTATGTTTCTTAAATTCCACATGTGAGTGAAGTCACATGGTATTTGTCTTTCTCTCGCTGACTTATTTTGCTCAGTATAATACCCTCTAGTTCCATCCAAGTTGTTGCAAATGGAAAGACTTCATTCTTTTTAACCGCTGAGTAATATTCCATGCATATTTATACCACATCTTCTTTATCCATTCAGCTGTTGATGGACATCTGGGCTCTTTCCATATTTTGGCTGTTGTACACACTGAATGAGTTCTTAAAGAAGCTGTCACAATCATATTCTCTGATTGTAACACAAATGGACTGTATGTAAATAATATGATTTTAAATGAGAAGCTACAGCTGACACTTGAATAGCACGCATTTAAAGTGTACAGGTCCACATAAACACAGATTTTTAATAAATATAGTACAGTACTGTAAATGCAATTTCTCTTCCTTATGATTTTCTTAATAACATTTTCTTCTCTCTATATTAACACACAAAATATGTTTTCATCGACTATATTATTTGTAAGGCTCCTAGTCAACATCAAGCTATTAGTAGTTACATTTTTGGGGAGCCACAGGTTATATGTGGAAATATAACACTGTGTGTTAATTATACTTGAATAAAAAATAATCACATAAATACTTTAAAAAGGACATCCAGATTTTCGACCACACAGGGGGTGCATGTCCCTAACCCCCATGTTGTTCAAGGGTCAACTGTACTTGAAATTTATAAATTACATTGGTATGTAACTCAGTAAACACAAACCACAACTACAAATCTAGACTATTTGAAAAATACTGAGCTAACAACATCGGAAAACTTATGGGTTGCAGCCAAAGCTGTACTTATTATTGCAGTAATAATCTTAGATGCTTTTCTTATTAAGCAAGACAAAAATAAAAACAAATAGACCGACTGTTAAACTTGACAAGTCAGCAAAAACACTAGAAGGCATAAGAAAAGTAGGAGGGAAGAATTAGCAGAAATAACCAGCATAAATATGCAGTCAGCAGAATTGCTAAATAAATGAGATTGGGTTCTCTGAACTGACGAATAAAATATTCAAAACCAAGAAATCTAATCAAGGAAAAATGAGACCAAAATAGGGTTGAGAATAAAGACATAATCACAAATAGGAAGGGGATTTATAGATGTTTAAAAGATTTCTATGAACGACTCTGCTAAATATGGAAACTGCATACAATTCCTAATGTTCAGGGAAAACACATTTAAACTGGCTTAAGAAAATCTAGAAAATACAAGTAAGCCAGAGACCCTTAACAAAATAGAAAAGTGTTGTCAAAGAACTAGCTTTATAAAGATGTTGGGACCAGGAGTTTTGACAGGCAAGGTTTACTAATCCTTTAAGAGACAGAAAATTTTACTGTAATTTAACTGTTCCAGAGATTGGAGAAAGAAAGTCTCTCTCTCTCTCTCTCTCTCTCTCTCTCTCTCTCTCTCTCACACACACACACACACACACAGAAATAAAGAGAGTACATTCCAGAAAAGAGGAAATAAGATTTTCAAAATATAGATTTGCTTGTAATATGGCTACCTACCTGGAAAAGCCTACAGAACCAACTAAAAAGCTATTGAAATTAATGGGAACTGAGTAAAGTGGCACATTATGTAATAAAATATAAATATAATCGCTTTCTATTTTATCAGAAATAACCAGTTGATAAATGTTATAGAAAACAATCCCCATTTATTACAACATGCCCAAACATAAAATATCCAGAAATAAATTTAATGAGAAGTGTGCAGGAGCTATAGGGTGGGGAAAAATAATCCTATAAAACTTTACAGAGGGGCTATCAAAGCAAAGCTGCATAGGCAAACACCCTTGGGAGGGGTGAAGAGACCTACTCCATAGGGGAGAGAAGGTGGCACCAGGGCAGCGGGTGGTCACCTGGAGATCAAAGCATAGGAAATATGTCTTTTTTAAATCTCTGAGTCATTTTATGAAGACACTAATGAGAAATTCTTCTCCGCACCCACAGAAGCATGAAGAGATGTGAACGAGGTGTGGCTGAGGCAGTGCCCCCCACGCAAGGACCATGCCTTGGCCTCTGGCAGAGACTGATTGATGGGGTGGAAATAAGATCACCTCCAGAAGATACCAGCAGGCAGGGCAAGTGGGGGTCCTTACTCTCTGGGGTTACAGACCCCAAGAGCAAAGCCAGTTCTCTTGGTAACGGAGGCGTAGACTCCTATTCGCTTCAAGCTGGTCTCGTTGTGGTGGGAGATCCTGTTTGCATGGACCCCTTCCCACATGAGGGCTTACCCTGACCTGCCAGGGGTCAGAGTCCCCTTCCCAGGTCAAGAGAGTGCATGTCGCCATGAGGACACGGCTTTGTGTGTGGGGATGATTCCTGCACATCTCTCCCACTGCCACCAGCCTGTCCCCCCAGGCTCACAGTTAAAGAGGGAGCAGGGTGGCTTTTCCATTTGTCCAGGATTTCAAAAGACAGTCCAGCTGACTCAGGTCCGACTGTCCACACTGATTGATTCACTGCGTAATTTCTAAACCCTCACCACACTTTTCTATAGAACTGTAGGGTATTTTTGTGGTCATACCAAGATGGGCTCAAGGAGCTCCCACCTTCATCTTTACCAGCCTCCCTCCTGACCCAGCTATGGGTCACCCCCAGTTCAGATGCTAAGGACAAACCGTGCATTTGCTATGAAGGCCCAGCCTCCGGAGAAATGCCGTATCCCCATTTCCAGCCAGATTCCTGGCCTAAGTGCCTCCATTGAAGAAATTCTGGACCCTCCCATGCTCACTTCATGCGCTGCTCACACCCAGCCCTCTCTGCTTATCACAATTGGTGGGACGGTGCTTCGTGCCCTCCAAATGCGACGCGCCACCTACCCATCACGGCCCCAGCCCAGCCCACTCCTGAAGCTGGGAGGCAGGAAAGGCGAACACTAGGATTCTTTTCTACTTCTTGTCAATTAACCCGGGAAGCTAGTTATTTAATTTCACACACTAGTTCAAACTCACAGCCAGGGTCTGAAGGGCCTGAGGGGTTTCTGGGAACCTTCCTAATTTTGTGCAACCGCCCCCCCTGGCTTTCATCTGCACCAACGTGGGCAGTCACGATGAATGAGTGAATAGAAATATGACACAGGAAAGCCCTGAGTAGACTCAGTGGTCAGGAGACATTAATCTTGAGTTGCGCAATACACTTTGTCCAAGGAGCGAACATCCGCCCTTTCTGACCACCACACTTCGTTTGTCTGGTTAATCTCCCATAACCCGGGCCTTGTGATTAACCCTGTAAGTAAGTTCTGCTCCGGCGGGCCCTAGGCCCTCTGAGTTTTCAGGACAGCACAGAGCACTGAAATCCCTTTGCTGACCCGTTCTTAAACGTCAGCCTTCCTGCAACCCGTACAACCCTTCACACCATCTGGGGTCACCTCTCCCCTCTGTGACTTTGACCTTGAACAGCTCAGTCCTATAAATGTCATAACTGAGGTCAACGCCCTGGATAAAAGGCAAGGTCTAGCCAGCATTCCCTGAGCACCTACTGTGTGCCTGACCCTAAGCAATGCACTACTGGGATTGTACGTAGATGAGTAAGCATGGCCTCTGGCTTCCTGGAGTTAATGCTCAGTGAAGGGAAACCTTAGCTCTCACCTGGCAGAGTGTGTCCTACGCTTGAGGAACATGCTGAGGTTGTACAGTAAATGTGTGCCTGCCGCTCCTGGAGGGGAGCTGCTGAGCCGCCTGGGGCAGGGGGTACGTGAGCCATCATCAGGTGGGAGGAGCAAGCGTGGGCAGAAGAGCATGAGGGCCATGGCAAGACTGATGGGACTCAAGCTTTAGATGTGGGAGGGAAAGAGAAGGCGGACAGGTTGTCTCAGGCTGTTACACAGGCCTTTCCTCTCTCAGGACAGGATAAAGCATGCGGTAGGTGCACATATACCATCTCGTGAAAATTGGAAATGAAATGTTTGCTAATTGGTTATTTGATTCTTGAAGCCCTCAACCCCCTGAGGCTACACACAGGGTTAAGAAAGATGGGGATGGATAAGGAAGAAGTGCTATATGTACAAGGAATATTGCTCAGCCATAAAAACGAATGGGATCCAGGGCGCCTGGGTGGCCCAGTTGGTTAAGCATCTGACTCTTGGTTTCCGCGCAGGTCATGATCTCCGGGTTGTGGGATCAAGCCTCACACCAGGCTCCTTCTCAGAGGGGGTCTGCTTGAGATTTTCCCCCTCTCTCTGCCCTTCCTCCCACTCCCTCTCTCTCTCTTTCTCTCAAATTAATGAATGAATCTTTAAAAAAAAAAAGGATGAAATCATGCCATTTGCAACAACATGGATGAAGCTGAGAGTATAATGCTAAGCAAAATAAATCAGAGAAAGACAAATACCGTGTACTTTCACTCAGGTGTGGACTTTAAGAAACAAAACAATCAAAGAAAAAAATAAGAGACAAACGAAGAAACGGACTCATTACTATAGAGAACGAACGGATGGTTGGCAGAGGGGAGGCGGGTGGGGGACGGTGGAAATAGGAAATAAGTGATGGAGATTTAAGAGTACGTGGTCATGATGAGTGCTGAGAGTCTTCTCAATTCTGAGAAGAATTGTCGACCTGTCATACTGTAAACCTAAAATGTATAATCCAATGTACGTTAGCTATGCTGGAATTATAATGAGAAGGGAGACAGAGAGGGGGGGAGAAAAAAAAAGAGAGAGAGGGAGGGAGTCCATAAGTGGATTTGTTTGGAAAAGCTTGATGATGACTGCAACGTCCCTCCCTCCAGCCTCACCTGGAATAGGAGTGAGATCCTGCAGCAAGGTCATCTGGGGGTCTTTGTGTGTGTCCCCCCAACCAGGACACAGGTGTTGACGTCTGCCTCCACCTGGGAATCCCAGAGGGTGGAGACGTGGCTTCCTGCCTTGGTGGCTGCCTTGGGATCACTCTACCACCACCCCCAGCAAGACTGCAGGGGTGCCTCCCACGGACCATGCAGCGGGAACACCTGCCCGCAAGGTGTAGTACCTCTTCCTTGGGGAGGAAGCACCAGACACTCAGGGGCTGACACAGGGTGTGGACAACCAGGCACCAACTACTTCACGTTAAGTTCTTCAGAGCGGAATCCACAAAACCCGCCAGTGTCCCCTTGAGCTCTCTGTCAGCTATGCAAGCGCTTCCCTGGACCCTCCGCTCTCCACCCTGCTCTGTCCTCCAAGTGCCCAGGACCAAGACAGGTGGGCTTACAAGTGAGAAGGGAGGCGGGAGAAGGCAAGGCTCCCCCGACAGCCCACCTGTGGAAGGTCGGGGGACACTTGGGAGCTGGCGAATGTGAGAAGTCAGATTTGTAGAGAAATATTCAAAACCGATTATACACGGGACTGTCTTCTGGAGTCACCCTATTGAAACTGTTTTGTGAGTTCAGGCTATTTTTGTTTTAATTTTTAAAATTTATTTATTTTTTTAATTAACTTATTCATTTATTTATTTTCATTTTTATAGCCTCTTCATTTCCCACTTCTTTTTCACATTTTTAAAATTTAAATTCAACTTGCAACATATAACACCCAGTGCTCATCCCATGGTGTGCCCTCCTCAGTGCCCGTCACGCAATCACCCCAACCCTCCGCCCACCTCCCTTTCCGCAACCCTTTATTTGTTTCCCAGAGTTAGGAGTTGCTTGTGGTTTGTCTCCCTCTCTAATTTTTCCCACTCAGTTTCTCTCCTTTCCCTTACTAATCCCTTTCACTATTTTTTTTATATTCCACGTAGGAGTGAGACCATATGATGGTGGTCCTTCTCCGACTGACTTACTTCACTCAGCATCATACCCTCCAGGTCCATCCACGTCGAAGCCCATGGTGGGTATCCATCCTTTCTGACGGCTGAGGAATATTCCAGTGCATCCATAGACCACAGCTTCTTTATCCATCCGTCTGTCAAAGGACACCGAGGCTCCTTCCACAGATTGGCTGTTGTGGACACTGCTGCTGTGAACATTGGGGTGCAGGTGCCCCGGCTTTTCACTGCGTCTGTGTCTTTGGGGTAAATCCCCAGCAGAGCAGTTGCAGGGCCGTAGGGAAGCTCTATGTTTAACCTCTTGAGGACCCCACATGCACTGTTCTCCAGAGTGGCTGCACCAGTTCCCATTCCCGCCAACAGTGCAAGAGGGTAAGTTCAGGCTACTCTACGTGCAAGATGGACTTCCTATATCTTCGTGGGGGGGAGGAGCAGGGGAAAGAACAGCCCAGCTCACAGGCTTCCAGGGAAGCAAGATGACAGTTAAGCTTTCTGCCCCCCCTTCTACTTGTTCCAGCTACTGAGGATAGCACCTAGTGAGACCTTGAGTGTGGGGGTGGGGGGCCTGCAATGCCAGGGAGGGCTGAGCACACTTTTGGGGGGCGTCTAAATTCACTGTTTGCAAAACCATCAGAGCACTCCCATGAGCCAAAGACACATTTCACCCTATTTGTGTAAAACAGGAAAAATAAACTTCCTAATCCCCTTCTGCGTTCTTGTAAAAGTGGTAGAGACTTAGGGAAGCGGAGAAGTCATTTTTCCATGTTGTTACACAGTTTTCTAGATTCTAATGACTGCATTATAGTCTACTTAACCAATCCCTGTTGGATGGACATGAGGTTGCTTCCAATTTTTCACCATTACAGATGATGCTGTGATGAATATCCGTGCGCATAAATCTTTGCGGTTACCTCCGATTGCGTCCTCCAGGGAAAGCCGCAGAAGTGGGATCACTGGCCGGATGAAGAAAGCTAAGGCTTTTGATACAAAACGCCAATTTCCCCCAAATCCTGTACCAGTCTATAACCCCACGTATAATTCACCTTTACTCCTGCCCTGCCCTGCTGCGGATCTAAGATATCTTAAAATCTTTTCTAATATGAGAAAAGATAAATGGTATGTCAAAGTCTTAATTTGTATTCCTTTGAAATCCAGCGAGAACAAATAACTTTTTATGCTGACCACATGTTTTCTCTCTTCTACGACTTTTCATATGTTACTTGTGGTTTTTAGATTTTTCAGGATCTTTTTTCTATCAGTTCCCATGCGTACGTAGCCTAATAAAAACATTTATTCCTGGTCTTACTTAATGCAGATTTCTTTTTTCCCCCTTTTTTCTTTTCTGATGCAAATGTCATCTACAGTTAATTGTTCACCTTTTAGTAGTAACTTTTGGATCCTTGACTGTTTTAAATATTACGGAGTTAAATCTGTATGTCTTTTACCTATATGATTTATTCTATCAAGGCTTTATAATAACAGGAAAAAAATTTCTGTGTTGTAATTACAGGTAAAAAGGCAAGGCCCGAAATAATATTTACACTGTGGTTACAACTATGTAAAACACACAGACACACACGCTCCAGATAAAAACCAAAATCCTAATAGCAAAAGACCAAAGTTTATCAAAATTTTAACAATAGTTGGGGTTGAGAATTGGACATGTATATGTCCAATTCTTTTCTTCTCCATTTTTTATATGCCTCCTATTTTGTGTAACGGGAGACTTAAGTATTACACGTGAGTCTTACTCCACAAATTCAGATGTGCCAGGACGGTCACATTATTTTTATTAAATCAACATAAATGTGACTTGAGTTTCCATCCTGCGGGGGCTGTTGGGAGATTTTGTCTCCACTGTTTTTGTAGCTTCCACCCCTCTGGTCGCAGTAAGATCCCGGAGGTTCAGCCAACAGCCACAGGAAGCAGGAGCCTCTGGTTTCAGCTGATCCTGGTGTCAGCCCACTAAGTCCTTTCCCAAGCTCTCGCTCCCTGGAGAAGGGCATCCCGACCCGTCCTGGGCATAGCGTCTCTCCCCAGACTCGGAGCCAGGGATACAGCTTCAGCCCGGATATGCCCTGTGGGTGTTCTGCTCTAAGGCTGAAGCCCCACTTCTCCTCCCCTCTGATCCTCCTCCCAGATCCTCCCCCAGTGCCAGATCCTCCCTCTCCCCGCCTCCCCCTCCGTCTGTCTACAGCCTCTAGCCCTCCCATCTTAGCATCTCTTCTCCTTCCCAAGGAGGCCTTTGGAAAACAAGTCAGGGAGGGAGTAGGCCTTTAAGTAAGCTCCAAATGCCTCTAGTAGGAATGTAAGTGCCCCTGGTCTGGATTTGTGGCATCCGCTCACGTGCCTCACGTCCTCTCCCCAGCCCCCTTGCCCTGTTCCCCTAAGGCCTTTGGACCTGCTATGCCCCCCAACCTCTGGGTGCTCATAAACACACTCCCTGCCCCGGATACCCCCCTTCCACTGATTTCTCCTTCCTGAACACTCCCTGCTCCCATCCCAGCCTGGGTACAAAAGAGCCATCTTCCCCAAGGGGAAGCCACCCCTCAGCCAGGACCTGGGTCCTGGACCAGCAGCCTTCTCCCAGGATCCGTTTGCAGCCAGCACTGGGCATCCAGAGAATCCATCCCAGGTGAAATGTCTGCTTATGCACTGGTGTCCTTCTCTAGACTGGAAGCTCCGGGGAGGCAGTGGTCATGTCCAGAATGCAGCAGGCATTCAGGAAATGAATGAATGACTAGGGTCACCTGGGGACACCTGGGTGGCTCAGTGGTTGAGCATCTTATCTTCTGCTCAGGGCGTGACCCTGGGGTCCTGGGATCGAGTCCCACATCGGGCTCGCTGCATGGAGCCTGCTTCCCCCTCTGCCTGTGTCTCTGCCTCTCTCTGTGTGTCTCATGAATAAATAAATATTTTTTTTAAAAAAATAGTGTCACTTGTTTCTCTGCTTCCTGCCATCCGCCAGCAGGCTTAGCCCTGGGAGATGTTGAAACTGTGGGAGTTTGCCTTTGTATGTACATGATTTCATTCCACTCATTCAACACCACGGAATCCAGCTGCCTGCTTCCACGTCTGACTCCCCAGCTGGTCCCTGGGCGGCTGGGGGGACAGGACTCTTCAACTTTCTAACGCACAACCCAGTGAAGGGCCTGGTGCACACACACACACACACTCACACACACACACACACACACGAGTTTTCTTTTTCTTTTCTTTCGGTTCCTACATATTTTTTAAGTTGCCTGGCCTTCCCATGAACAAAAAGTTCAATCACGGTGTCAGTGTGTAGGTAGGGAAGAACATGGACACAGTTAAACAGTTGCAGATGCATAGATTTACTTAGACATATAAATTTAGGTGCAGATCTAGATTAGAAAAATGATTATGAGATTCATTTGGAGAATTTAAGTAAGGAGAGCTAATTTTTTTTTTTCTCTACGGACACCAGGGCCTTGCAGTTAACAGATATTAAAATGCATTATAGAGCCACAGTACTTAGAACAATGTGGTATTGACAAAAAGAATGAACAGATCAATGGATGAGAATTGATAGGCCAGAGAGAAACACTCCCCGGTGTAGGCGAGCATTTAATTTGTGATGGAACAAACAACTCGCCAAAAGGAAAAGATGGATAATTCAATAAGTGACTTTGGGAATTACTGGCTCATTAGGAAAAACATTCAAGTCATATCCATATATCCCATTCTATGGCAAAACCAATTTTAGGTGAATTAACTAGTTAAAGGCTGAAGTCGTTGAAAATACAACAGCAATTAGTTTGAGGGAGACCTTTCAAAACCTAAGATTAGTGTGAGACAGGAGCGAGAGGAAAGATTGGTAGAAGTTTGTGAACATCATCGGCATTGTAGAAATACGTCATCGTTAAAAACAAACAAGCAAAACAAAACCAAAAAAAAAACAAAAAACAAACAAAAAACAAACAAAAAAACCCCAAAAAACCCAGGCATTTTTAAAAGCACTATATAGATAAGGAATTAATTTATTTCATGTTTTAAAAATTACTTAAAAATCAATGATTTAGATTTTTAAAAACCTAGTTATCTACCAGGGAGACAAAAACAATTTTTGATTGTTCTTGGTTGTGGGAATATTAGCAATCTTTATTTTTTATTTTTTTTATTTGTTTTAGCAATCTTTATTTTTAATGTCTTTCCATATTTTCTCATATTTTGCAGGAAGCATGCATTATTTTATAAGCAGATTGCAGACCACCATATTTTAAGGCACACGTTTATCCCAACAGGGTGGCTTGGGGAGAGGGCTGCAAAGAATGTAGTAATTTACAGAATAGTAACACAAATGGCTACTAAGCCTATAAAATGATCACACTCAGGAGTAATTAAAGACATAGCAACATGATACTAATTTTAATTTATAAAAATGGTGACTTTTTAAAAAAGCATGTGAGATTCACGGTGGGGAACGTGTGGAGAAATTGTATTCTCGGGTACATGCTGGTCGTCACGAGGATCTGTAAAACCCTTCTGGGGCACAAGTTGGCAATGTGTCATCAAGAACCCGAAACGTGAGCATACACTTTGATGTAGTCCTATGTATATATGGGCTTTACCTTTAAAAGCAAATTAGGCAGGTCCACGGTGATGGATGCCCGTGGCAGGTCCATAGTGATGTTTGCACGTGGCAGGTCCACGGTGAAATTTGCCTGCGGCAGGTCCACAGTCATGTATGCCCATGTCAGGTCCACGGTGATGGATGCCCGTGGCAGATCCATGGTGATGTTTGCACGTGGCAGATCCATGGTGATGTTTGCACGTGGCAGGTCCATGGTGAGATTTGCATGTGGCAGGTCCACAGTCATGTATGCCCATGTCAGGTCCACGGTGATGGATGCCTGTGGCAGATCCATGGTGAAATTTGCATGTGGCAGATCCATGGTGATGTACGCCCATGGCAGGTCCACAGTGATGGATGCCCGTGGCAGGTCCACGTGATGGATGCATGTGGCAGGGAGACACAGAAGCTAGCCTGGGATATTGGTGATGCCTACTCCAGCCACCAGTAGGAAGTTGCTCCCTGCTTCTCCAACTGGATGATCTCTCTACCTTCCGTGACACCTGGATCCTGGCACCTGGAATGCCCTCACCTCTCAACCTGCACTTACTGAGTACCTTCCAATCCCTAAGAAAGCCGAGATGGGCCAGCCACACCCTTTGTGCCTGACTGTGCTTGTCTCTGGCGTGGCTCTTCTCTGTAGCTCCCTCCCTAAATGGGCAGAGTCCCCAAGTCCTGGGCACGGTGACTGGTGAAGCCACTTAAAGACCTGGAGGAGATCCGTACTGTAGCTTCTGCTCTACGTGGTCTTAGGCAGGCCACTTCTTCCTTAACTCAACAGGCATGTATTGACCATCTGCTATGTGCTGGGCCCTGGGCCAGGTTATGTGCTTGTGAAGAAGCCACCTGGGATGAAACGTGCATAGTTGGTTTCTTGATCTTTAAACAATGATGATAATGTGCTTACCCACCCTCTCACGCCCACCTTCCATGAGGTGCAGAAAAAATGATGATGCCAATCTGCTACACAGCCTATGAAGCGCTGTAAACCTGCGAGCCATTGTTTTTTTTTAGGGTCTCTCTCAAGTCACGCTCTGAGCACTGCAGATACCAGGGCCACGAAATCTTTTCCCTTCCCCCTTTGCCTCAGCTAAGAGCAGCAAAGCATCCTGGACGGTCCTGCCTGGTAAACTCATAGAGCAGGCCTGGATTAGGTCAGGGACCTACCAGGGTCACACCGCGGGATATTGATGAAGGCTCTTCTGGCACAGTGCTGACCAGACGCGAAGACCCAATCCTAAATGCCCTTCTAGAAACCTCCTTGTTGATCAGTCCTTCGTCATCACCGTATCTGAGCCATCACCAAGTCCTATTGGCTCTTACCTTCCTACTTCCCTCCAGATCATTTTGGAATGCTGTGTAAAATTCGCAAAGTCTTCCATTTGCTTTTAGGATAAAGACCCAATTTTCTTAAAGGCAGGAATACGCCAACCTTTGCCTACCTTAGCACCATGTCTCACACTAGTGCCCTCCAGCTTGACGTGCAGGGCACCACGTCCTCCTGCCCCAGAACCTTGGCCCGACGTGCTTCTCTGACTGCACCCTCCTTCCTCATCCCCTTTTCTTACATACAAGTCTGTTTCCTTCTAATCTTATATGACCCCCAAGGTTAGACATGATTCCCTTATTATGTCCCTGTCACATACATGTACGACTTTTCTCTCAGGGGTTGAGTATGTCCCAACTTATATGATTTTACGTCCCTATCACAGGATATCGGACTTTATGTCAAGATCTTCTTTAGAAGGTGGGCTCCACGCGGGCAGGTTCTTATTGAATAAGTGAACAAACGAGAACAAGAAGGAGCTTGACCATCCCCACTGAAGACCAGCTCTAGATCCTGGAATACCCGGACGGTGGCCAAGCAGAACCGAGAACCGAGGGACCCGGCCCTGCCCAGGGGCCGGACGGAGAACGCCTCAGGTGTGGTCTGAGCACAATCCCTGAGCATGTGGACATAGAGAAGAGGACACTGTGGGCCTCTGGAGAAAGATGTTGAGGAAGAAGTAGGGACCGAAAGGAAGCACAATCCTTAGTCCCATGGTCTGTTTCCCTACTGATTCCGTTTCACGCGTCTCTTTTCTGCCTCCCTCTTCCCCTGAGCTTTCCCTCCCCGGGGTAGCACTCTGTATTCTCAACGTCACAACCAACCCAGTGGCCCTGACTGCTCTCGTCTTTAACCAGAAGCATAATTGGCTCGTTAACCTTTGGGGGGATGTTTGGCTCTGCCCCCCAAGGGTTGGAGGCCTGAATTTCTGGGCCTGCCCGCGGCCTCCGCTCAGTTGCTAGTCTAGAGCTGATGAGGGATCAGGCCGCTGGGGCTAAGCTCTCATTCGCTGGGTGGAGGAGCAGGCATCATAGACCTCGGGGCAACACGCACGGACTCCTTCGTGCGCCGGGCTGTCAACCAAACGGTTGTGCCCTTTCTCCGTCTGTCCGGTGGGGAAGCCCAGGGACACAGGAAAGTCGGACTCGCAGTTGGTGAAGAGCAGAGGCGATTCCCTGTGGCAGCCCCTGGTTAACACTTACCCAGGGGGAAAACCTAAAAGAAAGGGAAAAAGTCAGGCGGTTGGTTCCATCGGCTACCATTTTGGTAACAAGAAGTGGGAGCTGTTTTCTCAGTATCCACAGCAAACAAAGCTGGATTTACTTCCTCTACCCACTGAAATCTGAGGAGAGGATCAGTTGGCCAGATCCTCTTGGTGAGTAAGTTGGTCTAACACCAGCAAAATTTCCTAGATGATGTGAGAGTTCTCAAAACTCTTGGAAGGGGGTTGAAGCCATCCGGTTGGAGCCACGAGGTGTCTGACTCTCTGCGGAATGATTTACATATATTATCTCATGAAATCCTCACACCCAGCTTTCAAGGCAGACGTGGTGAGTCAGTTGAGACTCAAAGAGAGAAAGCAACTCCCCCAAGGTAGGGCAGCTGGTAAGTGGGATGCCGCAGACATAAAACAGTCCTATTTACTTCAAAGTCTGCTCTGATTCTTGCTGTTGCCACATGATGTAGATCTGCCACCGCTGTCCTTGCGAAACTGGTGGAAACCATGGACACACCACAGCGGAGCCTTCCCAGTGATAAAACAAGCATAAAAACAGCCCTGGGAGGATGGAATTTTCTGGAAATCCTTCCACCGTCTATCTGACGGCCCTTAGAAAATACTGAGGAGAATGAGAAAGCGTTTTCAATAGCAAAGGTCAAACGCAGTCTTCTAGATTACATCAGAAAGCTTTACGAATCCTCGTCGCTTCTATTCTGAGCTCTTCTTCCTGTGCTCGGGCCAAGAGGATCCCGTCTTGGCCATGATGCCTCAGCACCGTTGATATAAACAGGCAGGCACTCATTCACTCAACAGATGTTTCCTGAGCACTTCCTATCAAGACACAGGGGCATTAGCTGCCAGTCCTGCCCTTCTGTTCCTCCGTGTGTGCAAACGTGCCTGTCAAGGGCGCGTGCAAGGCTTGCTGGTACGTGAGACATGTGCTCCGGGAGCCCAGCGGAGAGGCCCCGGCCTTGCGCGGTGGAGCATGCAGCTTTCTCCAGAACGCGGAGTGAACGTGAGTCCTTGCACCTGCCGTCTGGGCTCCCAGGGCCCCCCTACCAGGCACTGCTCCCCCACTTCACTGCAGGGCCCTCCTCCGGCTCTCGGGGTGCTGTGCAAAGCTGGGGCACACCCTTACATAATGGGTGCCTTTCGGTGGGATAGACAGGGCCAGCCTGGGCCGTGGTATGACTCTGACTCCTTGTGCAGCGATGGGCAGCTCGGGGTCCAAGAAATCTTCTCCAGCTCTGACCATCGGGACCCATGAGTGCCACTGTCGAATATTGGGTTGTGCAGCTCAAAATGCAGGAGGGTTTTAGTTTTGTTTTTGTTTTTTTTTTTTTTATTTTTTTCTTTTGGGAGCTTAGCCATAGAGGGTTGAGTCACTACTCCTCAGTGTAGGGCGTGAACTCATGGCTACTTCGTGCAAGGCTCTCTGTTATTTTTGTTTTGTTTTCTAATATTTCATTTATTTATTTGAGAGAGAGAGTGAGCACAGCCAGAGGAGGGGCAGACAGAGAAGCAGACTCCCCACAGAGCAGGGAGCCCGACGTGGGGCTCAATCCCAGAACCCCGGGATCAGGACTCGGGCCAAAGGCAGGTGCTCAACCGACTGAGCCACCCAGGCGTCCCTCTCTGATTTTATTTTCAGCTCCGTCCCCGTCCCCCAGCATTTTATACAGCAAAGTTGAAAGATGTACACGGTGAACACCTGAACGCCTACCTCCCAGATGCTGTCTTAACCTGTGACTGTGGCTTCTTGCTCACGTATCCGTCCATTGATGCAAACTCCTACCCATCGGTTCACCCACTCTTGGGATGCATTTCAAAGTAAACTGCAGATTTCAGCGCCCTGTAAAGATTTCTACGTTATGTCAGCATCTGTTTTCAGTTCTTTTTCACTTTTTGTTTAAAGATTTTATTTATTTATTCAGGAGGTACACAGAGACACAGGCAGAGGGAGAAGCAGACTCTACGCAGGGAGCCCGATGCGGGACTCGATCCCAGGACCCCTGGGTCATGCCCTGAGCCCAAGGCAGATGCTCAACTGCTGAGCCCCCCCGGGCATCTCTCTTTTTCACTTTTGTTGCACAATTTACATACAATGAAATGTATACTTATCCGGTGTCCTGGATGTGGAGGTATAACAAATACACCAGCAGCACCCTGACCTCCTTAAAACAGAACATTATCACCACCCAGAAAGGTCCTTATTGTGCCTTCCCAATAGCTCCGCCGCACTGTTCCCGGGAGGCAGCCTCTGTTCTGAGTCTTTTCCACCATAAATTCACTTTCGCTGCTCTGGACCTTCCCGTGAATGGCATCACACAACATACATTATTTGTCTAGGGCTCCTTTCGCCCATTTATAAAGTTTCAAATCTCTATTTGTGGTGCTGTTCGTATTCATAGTTTGAATAGTTCCCTGCAATTACTGGGTAGATTTTCATTATCTATCTGGTCGTGTTAGATTTAAAGTGAGGCTTTCTGTCTTTATTATCTTAAGATTTATTTATTTATAAATAATAAATAAATTATTTAATAATAAATAAGTTTAAATAACAATTATATTATTTAATACTAAATAATTTTAAATAATAATTTTAAATTAATGCTAAATGATTATTATTTTTTATAATAAATTTATTTTTTATTGGTGTTCAATTTGCGAACGTACAGAATAACATCCAGTGCTCATCCCGTCAAGTGCTCCCCTCAATTATTTATTATTAAATAATTTGTTTATTAAATGGGGAGGGGAGGGGCAGAGGGAGAGGGAGAGAGAATCTTGAGCAGACTCCTTGCTGAGCGTGAAGCTCGCTGCAGGGCTCCATCTCAAGACCCTGAGATCATGACCTGAGCTGAAATCAAGAGTTGGATGCTAAACCGACTAAGCCACCCAGATCCTCATTGCAGCTTTAATACGCATGTCCCTGAGATCTAAACATGCCGAGCCCTCTTTCTTGTATTTATTGACCCTCCATGTATCGTCCTTTGCAGAACATCTGTTTAAATATTTTGTCCAAGCTGCTCCTGGAAGGGGAGGAGGGCGGGGGGTGGGGGGGAATGGGTGACGGGCACTGAGGGGGACACTTGACGGGATGAGCACTGGGTGTTTTTTTGTATGTTGGTAAATTGAACACCAATAAAAATTAATTTATTAAAAAAAAAAAATAAAATAAAATAAAATAAAATAAAATAAAATAATTGACACTAATAAAAAAAATATTTTGTCCATTTCTTGAAATGGGTTACTCGTCCTTTCAGGATCGAATCGAGGGGATGCTTCATCTATCCTTCACACCAGTCTTTGTGAGATACATGTTTTACATGTATTTTTCCTGTCTAAAAGGTTTGCCTTTTACTTATTTATATTTGTATGTGTGGCTCCCTTTGATGAGCAAAAGTTTATAATTCTGATGAAATGTAGTTGAGCCTGCTTCTCTTTTATGGTTATTGTTCGTTGTGCTCTGTTGAAGAAGTTTTTGCCTCCCCTCTGTTCACAAAGACAACCTCTGGTGTTTTCCTCTGAAAAGCTTTATGATTTTACCTTGATCTGTGATCCATCTTGAATTATTTTCGTATATGGTATGAGATAGGAACCATTATAGCCACGTTTGTCCATATGGATATCCAAGTATTCAAGTGCTATTTGTTGAAAGGACTTCTCTTTCCCATCATATTGTTTGGCATATGTGTCAAAAATCAAATGACTTGGGATGTCTCATTGGCTCAATCAGTAGAGCCTGTGACTCTTGACCTCAGGGTTGTGAGTTCAAGCCCCACGTTGGGTGTAAAGATTACATAAAAATAAAATCTTAAAAACACTCAAATAAGCATGAGTCTTTTTCTGGGTCCCCCCCCATTCTTCTTTTCCTCCCATCATTTTTTATTCCTATTCTTCATTCTCATTCCCTTCCCCAAACATGACATAACAGTATAATGTGTTCAAAGTAAACATTTCATTTGTAAATGTTAATGTAACATATTTTTAAAATTATAGGCATTTTCAATGTATGCAAATGATATTGAGCTGTATATTTTAATTGTGTTTACTGTTTACCTTTAAAAAAATAAAGTCTATTATATATAATATGTTATACTATTTTTTGTATTGTGTATGACCCTTACTCTCCCGGTAATCTGCTCACCGCCAGCTTCCTGCCACTCAAGTCCATGCCACAGTAACACTACCATGCATCTCCTGTGGACCTAAATGAGAATTCCTCTGTGGTTAAGATAATTGTGTTTTCTAAAAATGACCAACATCATGCATCCCATCTCCACACTCTTTCTACAGTATGATGTTGGCCCTTCTCTCACTGAGAGGTGGGGTCCATTGTCCTCTTGCCTTGATCCTGGGTGGTCCTTTGTAACTTCTAACTTCCTCAAACCCAACTGTATAGTGGAAATAAAGCTCTGTGAGTCCTGAGAGTAGACCATGGAAGAGCCATGCATCTCTTCCTTGATCTCGGGGGCCATTGGCTCTTGGGAACCAGCTACCGTGCTCAGTGGAAGTCAAGTAGCCCCGTGGAGAGGTCACACGTGGTCATTCTGCCCAAGGGTATCAACCAGGATTCTAGCCAATGGCCAGCAGCAATTGTCAGACAAGGGAGTGAGTTTCTGATGGTCCCAGCCCCCAGCTTTCAAGTCACTCCCAGCCTCTGAGCACCCCAGATGATGCCACAAGAAGCGGAGATGTGCTCTCTTCACCAAGCCCTGCCCAAATTGAAGATGGTGGAACCAAAGAATGGTTGTTGTAAGCCATCAGGTAGCAATGGCTTCTTAGGCAGCAAGACCTAACTGGAACATATGGGTGCCATGGATGTATATTGATTAAATATTATAGTTAGCCCGCCTCTGGACGGCCACAGGGCCTACTCTCCCCCTGCCAGTACACAAGGCCCTCCGTCCTCACTTTCTTCCTTCTGCTTGGCATTGCCTCCTACTATTTTTTGCCTCAAGGTTGCCTAATAACCATGAGGCAAAAAAATTCAATGATTCAAAAGTTCACAAATTCAATGATTTTGAACTTTTCTCCAAATGCTGATGAGCTTCTTGGGTTCCTCTACTTTATTTTTTAAGATTTTATTTATTTTATTCATGAGAGACAGAGAGAGAATGAGGCAGAGACACAGGCAGAGGGAGAAGCAGGCTCCCTGCGGGGAACCTGATGAGGGACTCGATCCCAGGACCCCAAGATCATGCCCTAAGCCGAAGGCACCTAGGTGCTTAACCGCTGAGCCACTCAAGTGCCCCTTGGGTTCCCCTTCTATAAATTCCCTGTTCATATGCTTTCCTTGTTTTTCTATTAGGTTGTTATTTCTCTATTTTGTGGTCTTGGTAAAAAGCCCTTGTCAGTTTTAGACATTCCAAGTATCTTCTTGTATTCAATCATCTGTCTATTAGCTGTGGCAGTTCCGTTCTAGATATAGCAGAAAGATGACGGAATGAAAGACTCCCTCAGAGAGGAACCCCATCTGCGCCTCAGTTTCCCTAAACACCGTAACACAGTTCTCAGTCACATCTTCATTTGTGCCCAATGTTTTCCAGTTTGAAAAAGATGTGCGTATGTGAGTTTATTTAATCATTAAGACAATCCTGAAAGGTAGCTATGATCACTCTCCCCACCCATCTTGTAGCTCGGTAAATGAAGGGCCAGCTGGTTGGAGTGACTTGCCCAAGGTCACGCAGCTCTCATACGCCACCAGAAAAGATACTGATGCTCCAGGGGTGCAGTGGAGGAAGCTGGGGACAGGGAAGGGACTTCCATGGAGTCGGTGATGACTCAGCACCGTAGGGGAGCATCGGGCTGATTCAGCCTGAGACCCCGGGAGTCTGGGGGCAGGCCTGCCGTGAGGACTGGAACAGTGTGTTAGGTAAATTCTCGGTTCAGAAGGTTTTCCTCGTTCATATCACGGACTCAATAACAGTAACGACAATGACCCTCTCAAATGACTCATGAGGGTTCAAAGATGTAACAGATGTAAACCGGGAAGTGTTTTTATGGTAAAAATTCTAGGGACTCAGTTCGTCTGGGGAAAGAGCTTGCACATGGCAGGATTTCAAGCTCTGCTTAAGACCTGAGAGGCTGTGCCGTCTGGGGAAGTCCTCTGCACCTCTCTGGGTCTCGGGCTGCTTTCTAAAGACCCTTCCAGAATAAAGGGGAAAGGAGAAAAATGAGTGGGAAGTATCAGGAAGGGAGACAGAACATGAAAGACTCTTAACTCTGAGAAACGAACTAGGGGTGATAGAAGGAGAGGTGGGCGGGGGGTGGGGGTGACTGGGTGATGGGCACTGAGGGGGGCACCTGACAGGATGAGCACTGGGTGTTATTCTATATGTTGGCAAATTGAACACCAATAAAAAATAAATCTATTAAAAAAAATAAAGACCCTTCCAGCCTAGAGATCATGTTGAACCTAAAATAGGGCCCGAAGCTCTTTCTAAGAAAAGGGTGGGGGTGTGTGTTTGTGCGTGTGTGCACATGTGTGTTGTGTATGTGCATACATCTGTGAGTGCATGTGCTTGCGTGTGAACATCTGCGAATGTGTTCGTGCACTTGCATATGTGTGTGAACACGCGTAAGTGTGCGTGCATGAGTGTGTGCACGTGTCTTTGAGCACATGCGTGCACATGTTTTCCCATGTGTGTGCATACACTTGTGCACACGTGTACACGTGCGGAGTGTTACATGTGTGGCAAACTAGTCTCTCTGGGAATTAATGGATGTGTGTCCTTTTCCAGAATTCCCTGGTTATAACCCGGAGCCTGTCCCTCCCCGCCGGGGCAGTGAGGAACGTGCGGTCTGCTGCTCTGGAAGCTGCAGGAGGATGCGTGGGGTGGTTTGGAGGAGCCGGGGCACGAGGGCACGATGGAAAGATCGGGCCTCGCCTCTGCATCCTCGTGTCTTCAATCCCGTAGGACAGCAGGAAGGACTGGGCTTTGGGCCCGTGGAAGACGGAAAAGGAGGCAGGAGGACAGGAGCAAACAGAGCCCCGAGCAGGAGCGTGTGAGCCTGGGGAGCTGACCTGAAGCTGACCCCCTGGGCCTCTTGATAACCTCGGGTGAGCAGAGTCCCAGCCCCAGAGGCCACCCAGGGGGTGCTGTGTGTGTGGGTGTGTGCGGCTCAGCACGCGGGGCCGGGCACGACTGTCTGCAGCACAGGCAGGGCGAGGCCGAGGGCTGCGATGCCCGGGCCTGGGACTCTGATGGACACGCGGCCATCACGCCCTTCCCCGGCCCCCGGGGCTCTGCTGGGGCTCCTGCTGCAACAACCTTCAGAGTCACCTGGGCCTGGCAGTTTGTCACCACTAAAAGCCTCATATCCTGGCTCCCCCTGCACTATTAATCTCAGAAAAACGCATTGTCAAACCTAATGAAAAAGGGGAAGCCACCAAGGAGAAGGTGTCCACACCTCAGGCTGACAGTTGTCAGGCAGGCTGGCAGCAGCGTCCTGCTGGGGACGGGGCTGGAGGAACAGACACAGTGGGAAGTGCCCGGGGAGATGGGCAGTGGGAACTCAGGCCCCGGGGCACGGGGGGAGCCGCTGCCTGCTGACTGCAGGTGGCCCCGCTGTGTGGCAGGAAGGAGGACAGAGGACAGGAGGCCTGGGGCCGGAGGGGACACGGGGCAGCAGGACACTCCCAAGGAGAAGCACCTCCTGACCAAAGCTTCTCACTGTGGCCGAAATGTCCTGGAAAAGTGAGCCTTTGGCAGCTGGCAGCTGAGTCCTGCCCCTGGCTCCCCGTCTGGTCGCAGGGAGAGCACGCAGAGGCCTCTCCACCGGCCGCCCCAGCCCTCCCCTAACCCGGGCAAAGCTTTCACCTGGTCCATAGGCCGTTTGCATGTGTTCGAATTAGTTACAGGAATCAAAATTGGGGTTGTGCATGTCAAGGACCAGGCCCGTAATTTCTCCCGAAGCACTCGGGGCCAGGTGACAGGCCGCCGCCGCCATGGGGTGTCCTGGGTGGGGGCCGGGAGTGCAGCCAGGGACCCTGGGTACCAGCATTCCTAAGCAGCAGCCCCATCGCCACCACCACGGGCTGTCACCTGCGTCCAGCGTGGGTCCCGATGATTCATAGGCACGGACAGGTCTCCCCAGCCTGTAGCCTCTGGTAGCTCCCTCCGGTCCCGGCATCGCAGTGGCACCCCGAGGGCAACCTGGGGGTTTGTTGGCATGAAGGCTGATGGACCGTTGGCCTTCCCTGTCAGATCCACCGGCGTCCCCTTCTCCCCTGGGGACTGTCCCCCTCGTCTCCAGCTGACGGCCCGGCCACAGGCCTCCAGCCCGAGTTTCCTGAGTCCAGGACCACAGGTAACCTCTCACCCACCTGCACCCCTTAAACACTGTACCCCCACCCCTGCTCTCAAGGAGAGAGCCGGTGCCCGGTGCTCACAGAGAGACAGGCTGAGAGGAAGCAGGGGACAATCAGGAGGGCTTCCCGCAGGAGGAAGAGCTTCAGGGGGGCTGGCGGGTGTGAGGGGCAGTGGGGAAGGGCATGAGCGGCATGGCTCTGGGACCTTGGGAGCATCATTTAGATTTTGGCAGAGACAAGGAAGTTAATGGTGTCAGTTCTCTTTCCAACCAGTAGCCAGCTCCCCTGCGCCCCGCCTTCCCCCTCCTTTGAGTCCTGATGTGCTGAACTGAGTCCCTCCCCGGGTCCCGCGGGGCCAGTCCTCTGTGTTCTGTGTGCCAGCAGTTGTCAGCCTTGGGGACTCAGTACGAGCCACATGGGAGGCGACCAAGAAATTATTTTTGTTTGGTTGAAAATGGGGGAGGCATACTTGGCACTGGTAGTGGCAGCCACATGCATCCGTATGTTAATGAATCAATCAGCTGAGAGGGAAAATATTCAGCCCCAGTAGCTTTATAACATTCCTTCTACTTCTCTCCGACCCCAAGCCCCTCCCCTGCCTTTCGGAGGGAGGCCTGTGGTGCCAGGGGAGCAAGAGCCAGAGGGGGATCTACCTGCCATATATGGGGTGAGAGCAGACCCTCAACAGAAGAACGCCGGGCAGTAGAAAGTGTGCGAAGGGTCAGAGTGGTCCCCAAGCTGAGCGGGGATCAGCAAAGCTGCACGGTGATTTGAAGCGTAGGAATGTCATATGAAGGTGAAGGTCAGCCTCATTGCTAGGCTCATACCCTTGCTGGGCTCCAAGGGCTCAGTGTCCTCCCCCTCCTCTCCTGCGCCCTGTGTGGTCACCCAGGAGGGGAGGCAACGATGATGAGCAGAGGGAAGGGCATCCTCTAGTCCAGGGGGTCATGGGTGGGGTTTCTCTCTCCAGGGCGTCTTTGGGTCTTGCACCTGTTTGGGAAGAGTCCTTTCTCCTCACAGGAATGAGGGCAGAACCAAGGGAAAAGACACCACCTCAGTCCCTGCCTGGGTCCTTGGCAGCATCAGCCACACGGCATCCTCAGGGGCAGGCACATGAATTTTCACATCCAGAGGTGAACCCGCCCGTGTCATTTCCCCAGCTTCTCCGAAGCTGCCCTTTCCATGGGGCGCAGAGGGATTTCCATTTCAGTGACCTTCTCCACCCATAATTCATAACTCGTGACCACATCTCCACCCCCAGTATCCACGGCGCCCGTGCTCCAAGCTCTTCGCACCTGTCAAGTGAGTCGGGAGCTGGTCAGACAGAAGAGGCTGTGACACAATGAATCACTTTCTCCGCATCTCCCGGAGGATGCTCGGGGAGGCCCCGGACTGAGTGCTCGATTCTGAGAGATTTCTTCCACCAGGTGACTTTTTCCCCCAGAGCCAGGAGCACCAATGCTTCACTTTGCCCTCTAAGGGAATTTCTTGGGGGAGCCTGATGGTCTCATTGGTTGGTGCCAACCCAGGCTTTAGGGAGGCCACAGCCCATCCATGTGTATACCTGCCCTCCCCCAGGGCACGGGGACAGAGCGGGCACAGAAAAGGAGTTCAGTGGGTAGCTTGCCAAAGGGACATGCAAGTGGCAGAGGTACCCCTAGACCTATGGCACAAGTGGGTACAAATAAGAGGCATTTTGGTGGAGGTCATGGTTGTGGGCAGGTGGGAGTGTGATGTTTAGGGACCTTGCCAGCACTTTGACAACCTAGAGTCTCCATCTCACACTCATCTGGGCTGTAATTTATCTACTTGAGTGTTTTTCACTCTTCTAGGACTGGGAGGCATAGGTATGGAGGGACTAGAGAAAGGGAAGAAGAAATGAAAAGTTTCTTTGGAATAATAAAGATAGAGAAAGCCAGGCAGACTCTGAGATCCAGATACATATTTAAAAAAAAAAAAAAACAGAAAAAGGGAAAAAAATCATAGGTCTGCAGGCAAGTTGGCTGTTCTGTTCAAGCCTGTCCCTAGTGCCCATCATCCTGAAGTCAAGATGCCCCACCTGGGAGCAGCCTAGGAGACATTTGTGCTCTGCTGCAGTCACTACAAGAGCCTTGGGAAGGTGCATTGGCAAAAATCATCCTTTTGTGCCTTATTTTCTGCAGCAGAGGAACGTGGACACCTCTGGCTAATCCGGGGATATGAATCAGATGGCCTAGGTCTCAAATTTTCTCTCGTCCCCAGCCTGTGTTGCCTCCCAGTGTTAAAAATCCCTCCAGACAGCACCACCGAGGTAGGGCGTGACCATTTGTCATTTTTATGGGACTCACACTTTGTTGTCCTCAGCTGTGCTGGGGAGGCCTGTGCCGCATGAGACGACTCCGAGGAGCTGCATGTGGCATGTGTAGACAAAGGCAGCATGGTGGTTTCCTTAGTAACCTGAGCTCAGGGAGGCAGGCAAGCTGGGGAGGCAGGGTTTTCACGTGGCTGGCTTGGGCTGGCCTCTTCACCTTGGGGGTGGGACCGGGCCCTGGCCTGACCCTGCTCAGGAAAATCTCACGGAGCATGGAATCAAAGTGACACCAGTACCGTCTCCGTGGAGAGGGGGCCAGCCTCATCCCCTGTCTGCAGCTACACGACGGTGGGTACTTTCAATCAATTCAGAGGAAAAACAACCTGTCAGTCTGGTCATTGACCATCATTTAAACAAGTCGAACACCTCCTTCCCTCACTGTGCTGTGCACGTAGCACCTCACACCTAATCCGTCTAAGGACGGGGGCCACCAGACGTTGAGTAGACACTGTTGCTTGTCTAGGGCAGTAACTCTCAAACCGTGGCAGGCAGGAACTTCCCTTGCAAGGTTGACTCTACCCCAGGGCTCTTGACTGAGGAGACCTGGGGAGGCCTGAGAATTTGCATTTCTTTTTTGGGAGAACTTATTTAAATTCAAGATCGTTAGCATATAGCGTATTATTAGTTTCAGAGATGGAATGTAGTGATTCAGCAGTTACATATAATCCCCCAGTGCTCATCACATCATGTGCCTCCTTAACGCCTGTCACCCAGTGACCCCACTCTCCTCGCTCCCTTCCCTCCAGCGACCCTCAGTTTGTTTCCCAGAGTTAAGAGTCTCTCATGGTTTGCCTCCCTCTTTTTTTTATCCTACTTTCCTTTTCCTTCCTTTCCCATATGTTCATCAGTTTTGTTTCTTACATTCCATTTGTGAGTGAAACCACATGATAATGGTCTTTCTCTGACTAACTTATTTTGCTCAGTGCGATGTCCTCTAGTTCCATCCACTTCATTGCATATGGCAAGATCTCATTCTTTTTGATGGCTGAGTAATATTCCATTGTATTTATACAAAGGACATATCTTCTTTACCCATTTATTCATCAATAGACCTAGAAGTCCGTCAAGAATTTGCATTTCTAACAAGGGCCCAGGTGAGGCTGATGTCGCTGATTTGGGGTTGGCAGTCGCCATAGCCTACATGCAATACATGGTCTAGTGGAAACTCATGAATTCTGGGCCAGGCCAGATATCATCACGCTTGTGCTTCTCCCCCTGCTTTTCTTCCTCTGTCAGAGTCATTAAAAGGCAGAGGACTTTTGGGAGGACAGATATTGTACATACTTCCCCCGTTCTCTGTTTCTTCCTTCTCTCTCTTCCATGGCCACTAAGACTCTTTGGCTCTCGGCTTTCCTTTGGCTTCTTGGTTCCTCTTTGAACCACTGTGTCTATTCAGGAGATGGCGTGTATGTTCTAGACTTCTTCTTCTCCTCCTTCTCCTTCTTTCTTCTTCTTCTTCTTCTTCTTCTTCTTCTTCTTCTTCTTCTCTCTTTCTCTCTCTCCCTTTTATTGAAGTATAGTTGGCACACAATGTTGCTTTAGTTTCAGGTGTACAACAGTGATTTGACACGTTCACACCTTCTGCTGTGCTCACCACAAGTGTAGCTACCATCTGCCACCACACGACACGACTACAATACCATCAGCTATGTTCTCTGTGCTATGCTTTTCATTCCCATGACGGATTCATCCCATAACTGGAAGCTGGTACCTCCCCCTCCCCTTCACCCTGTTTGCCCTTCTCATCTCCCCACCTCCCCCTCTCTGGCCACCATCAGTTGTTCCTGGATTCATGGGTCAGTTTCTGCTCTTGTTTGTTTGTTCATTTTTTTTTTTTTTTAGATTCCACATATAAATGAAATCATATGGTATTTGTCTTTCTCCATCTGACGTATTTCACTTGGCATAAGACACCCTAGCTCCACCCTTGTTGTTACAAATGGCAAAACCTCATTCATTTTTATGGCCAAGTAATATTCTGTTGCATATACGTGCGGCATATTCTCTATCCATTCATCCATCCATGGACTCTTGTGTCGCTTCTATATTATGGCTATTATAAGTAACATTGCAATAAACATAGGAGTGTATATATCTTTTCTAATTCGTGTTTTCATTTCCTTTGGGTACATACCCAATAGCACAATTTTGAGGATTGTAGGGTAGCTCTATTTACAAATTTTTGAGGAGCCTCCATACTATGGTCCACAGTGACCATGACAGTTTGCATCCCCACAAACGGAGTACAAGGGCTTTCTTTTCTCCACATCTTCACCAACACTTGTTTGCTCTTGTCTTTCCGATGCTAGTCATTCGCAAACTTCTCTTGACTCCCCTGTCTATGGAGGTCCGGGGAACTGATCAGAAAAACTTTGGATGGTTCCAAAGAACGCAGTTGGATAAATCATCCTGGTCACTTGGAGAAAGGCAATGAGGTAAAATTGAGAGAGACGCCATCAGATACAGGAAAATCACTAATGGTCAGAGTCCCCACTGAACAATATCTTAGGATCTGCCAGGTTGACACTGGAGGGAACTTAAGAATCACTGGGCCCGCAGCAGGCCGGTTCTAAGACACAGATTCCATCACCAGAACAGAGGGCAGGGTCATCCAAATTTATCTTCTTTCTTGTACATTGTATGGAGAGTTGAATTCCCACAATTTTTTCTTGCACAAGATACAACGCCACCAAACTTACCTTTGGGGAGAGGATTACACAATTTATCATGCACTTTTGAGAATGAAAAGGAGCACAGTTAGTAACGATGGGAAAACAGGCCAGAATGGGTCTTTGCCAGGTCAACCAGGACTTTTGGTCGTACCACCACTCAGAATGGATGGTGATCAGAGAGAGCCACGGAGAGTGCCACTCCAGTCCTCCAAAAGGTGACGAGTTTGTGCGTTGTCTGTGGTTGCTTCTGTGCTTCTAGTGTCAGAGCTCAGTAGTTGCAACAGAGACTTTATGGCACATAAAGCCAAAACATTGATAATCTGGCCTTTTGCAGAAAAAAATTGCCAAATTTTGCTTTAGAAGAAAGACAATGACAAATCTGAACGTAAAGATTTGAGGTTCGAGAAGGTCCGTGCTGGAATATGATGCTGACTCCATCCCTATGCACCTATCTGGCATTTTTCCTGATGACAAATATACAAAAATATATACATATACTTGGAAATTTTTAGAAATTTCTCTTCTGCTAACTTCTGGGGGAAAGTAAAAGGTCGGCGATTTTGCCACTGAGAGGTTTCCACCATCAACAATTTGTCGCCTTTCTATGAAGTCATCATTTCTCTACATTTTTCTAATGAAATTGAAATTAGGAAGTTTCACATCTTGCTTTTTACATTTTATGTGATATAAATGTTTTCCTGTTTACAGAAGTATCTTCTGAACCAGCAAGATTGACAGCCATATAATATTCCATTTTGTGGGTGTATATGATGTATTTAAATCATTGCCATGTTGTTGAACATTGTTTCTTTTTTTTTATTATTATTTTTTCTACTTGTCCCGGCTGCTTGTGTTTGTGGAGAATGCCCTCGTGCACACCTTGGGCTCATTACAGGTTGTTTCTTTGGGAGAGATTCTGGGAATGAGCAAATCACGCCAATGAAATAACTATCTTTTAAACCTAAATAGGGCCATGTCATCTCATTCTTCAGCTAACCGAAGGGGAAAAAAAATCAAGAAACAGGCATCGCCTGGGGTCCTGCGGATTTCTCACGCTGGGACCCAGCAGCACAAAGGGTAGCAAGCCCCAGGGGTGGGGTGGGATTGGGAGGAGGCCCTGCTTCCTGCCCAGCATGGCCTTCATTGCCCTGGGAGCTGGACAGGAAATGCTGGTGTTTATCGAGACTGGCCAGAAACAAACCACAGCTGGGTCTTTGAACACCGAGGCGGCCTTCTGAGCCCACAGGCTGGAGTGTCAGAGAACCGGAAGCCCCACAGTGGCCCATCCTCACTGACTGCCCCATCTTGGACCATGTGGGCCTTCCGCTTGCTTTCCTCCTGCCCGCCCTGGAGTCAGAAGGGGCCCATCCTTAACCCGATGGGGTAAATGCTTATTATACCACGAGCTCATTTGTAGCATAAGGCACCTACTACAATCCCACTCCTCATGCAAAATTGCCAATTTATGGCAATATTCCTTGTTTAGAAAACAAGGCTATCCAAACACTATAATTACAACGTGCACCAGCAGCCGAGAGTTCCCCGCATTAATGCACAGGCTCCAGATACATTCGTCAAATAGAGTTTTTTTTCTCTTTGCCTTCTTCTCTGGGTACTTTTAAGTTCAGGGACAGAGAACATGTCTTCATTAGAAACATTAACATTCACAGGCTGTAGTAAATTTTGACAGTGAAAAGGTCTCTGTAACCTTTAGTTGTGCAGAAATTTACTTCCCAAGAAAATTACATCTGGCACTGTCTTAATTAATGCTAGCTTTCTTTTCTGAAAATTGTGGGCTTGTCAGTAAAAAAGGCAGAAAAACCTGAATTTAAAAGGCTGGACACAAAAGACGCCGAGAAATAAAGCTCTGTGAGATTTCATAATATTGCTCTGTTTTTGTTCTACAGTAAGGAGATGAAAAGATCTCATTTGATTTTGCCAAATGCAGCAACATACATGTAATGTAGAATTGATTTGCATTTTCTCTCTTTTGTCTCTGAGTTTTATCATGTAAAGCGTGCTTGGGAAGGTATTCTATTTTAAAAGCAATAGGTCAAATAAAATCTATACCTACAAGGAAAAAAAAATAACGTATGACTTCATTATTTTAGCCTCTCTCTAACCGCTCGTATTAATCGCAGCTAACAGTAGGGACTGTAACTGTGTTTTCTCACGTGAATTTTGATTATCCGACATTCTCTTTTCGTGGTTTGAAATGGGTCCTAAGTATGATGGGAGAGATGGGCTTCGCGTTCGGATATTTCTATTTTATGTGGCTCAGACTTCTAGTTTGACAGCAAGATGCTTTTCCTTTCCTTTGGGGGCTTGGAGATTCGTTTAGGTTCATTTTTTTCCTGCCCTTATTTGGCTTTGCATCTTGATTACCCGGCATTACCTCCCTGCAGTTGGACGGAGAAACTGCACACACGCAGTCGCAGGTAGTTTTTCCCAACAACACACGCTTTGCATCACAGTGACATGAAAAACACTTGGAAAAAATGTCTTCGTTTTGTCGCATGTGGAGGAGGGAAGTGCGGCGCTGGGAGGAGGCGCGCAGTCTTAGAGGCCTGTCGCAGCCCGGACCGTTCCGGCTTCGATGACGGGACAGAGGAGGTGGCCTGGAGCGCGGGGCTCCATCCCCCCCACGCACAGAGCGTCCTCCACCTGCACTCCCGAAGGAGGGCTCTTACCTGTTCACCCGAAATGTGGTGGCTCAGAAAATGGCAATGTGATCATTCCCTTGATTTGGGCCCAGAGCTTCCAAAACTATGGTTTGGGACCCCTGTGGGAGCTTGGGGTGGCCTCAGGGGTGCCCACCTGGGTCCGCTCACAGTGGGCCACCCGGGGAGGAAGGGAGCCCCTCGGAGTGCTCTCAGCCTCCCGAGGTCAGGGCGGGAGATGCTCTTGGGCCCAGCACGATGTCTTCAAAGCCTCTGTCACATTGTCTAGTCCCCCCTTTTAGCAGACAGAGCAGGCCCCAGGCCTCCTCAAACCCTCATATTGAGCTAGAATTTAATTACATGGTTTTGTTTCCATTATAAGTTCTTTTTTTTATGGTTATTTCATATTTATGGTAAGTGCTATTAGTTTTCTATTCATGGTAATGATAGAGAGCTTCCTTTAAAAATTAAATCTATTTAAGTAAAAAAAAAAAAGAATATAAATTAAATAAAAAATATTGAGTAAAACAGAAGAGCAGTGATTCCCGGGTGTGGCCAAAAATGGTGGCAGATGAGCGTCTGAAGTCCAAGTCTGCGAGACTCCGCTCTCGGAGGCAGAAGGCGGCCGAAGGAGCCGCTTCGAGCAAGTTCTGCTCTGGGCCCCAGGATTTTCCTCGACTTTCCAGCTCTTTGCACGAAGGTGCCCATTATACATAATTTACTTGCGTTTATCAAATGATTAGTTGGCGCCTCTCTCTCCTTTAATAATTCACCGAAGAGCGTGTTGGAGACATGCCCCTCCTCTCTACGCTTAACAGATTCTCCTGCTGCTCCCTGACAGCGTGATAGGAGGCAATATTTTAAGATAAAAGGATTATTAAAATAGTGCATGTGCTGGAGTAACACTCCAATGTGCTTCTTTATCTGAGTTGTTGTCGAGTGCCATATAATTTAATAAATTATAACGTATTTATAAATAACACCTCGGGTTAATGTCCTCACATGTTTTTCGCAACTTAGCATCACGCACGGAACGAGTGGGCACGTCGGGGGAGAGGGGGTCTGAAATGCAAAGAGCGCTGGGTGGGAGTGGGTCCCCCTGCCCCGAAAGGACAGAGACTTGTCCTGGGTCACCCACGTGCTGTAGGGAAAGAAGGGTGGGGGCGTACGTGGCCCATTAGGGGGAGCGTGGGGGCCCCTGGTGGTGCTGGAGGAACATGAAGGCCACGGAAATAGTGGGGACAGTGGGGACCAGTGGGGGTCCACGGGGACCCATGGGCTCAATGGGCTGTGGGGAGCTATAGGGTTCCTATAGGTAGGAACTATAGGGGTGGATGGGGCAGTGGGGTCTGTGCGGGGCTGTGGGGAGGAGACAGGCACCACGTCCACACCTCCTGCAGGTGCCCGGCTGAGCTGGTGCAGTGGTCTCGCGTGCCCTGCGTGTCCCCGGGACCTCTGGCCACCAGCTCGCCGTCCATCCCTCATGCCCTACCTGCCGAGCTTGTAACTGTGGAGAAAATTAAACACTGTCAACTTGAAAAATTAGAGATAAAGCCAGAGGAGCGAAAATCTGAAGACCTGAGATGAGCCAATTACTAATGTAAGACAAGGCTCCCAGTGTCCTGGACGAGAGGGCGAGAGGGGGACACCGAGCAGCACCAACGAAGTCCCCGCGTGCAGGTCTGCTGTGCTCCACGCACATGCAGAGGGTGATTCGGGGGGCGGGGGGGGGGGAGGCTGAGACGCTGCTGCATCTTCCTGGAGAGGAGAGTCTTGAGGCGGCTGGGCGCTCGCGGCCTGCAAAGGGCAGCTGGCTCACCCGCGGGCAGAAGCCAGCTTTGTCCTGAAAAGAAAGAAACCATCCCCTGCGGGGAAGCAGAGCGCTGACTTTCACACCAAGCAGGGGCTCGGCGGCGCCAGGCCACGTGGAGAGGTGTGGCGAGGCCGCGCTCCCCGACCCCCTTTCCACCGCTGGGCCTCAGTTTCCCTGTAAGGAGTTTAGGCTCTTAGAGCTATTCTGGGATTCTAGTTTCTCATAATAGACAGAACCTTTAGCAGTTATGTTTAGATGTCTCGGGTTTGGTGTGAATCGAGGGAACTCCTATCCCAAAGTACTCTTCCCCACGTCTTGCCAAGTCGCCTGAAATGCCACCATTGGCGTGGCATTCCTCCGGGGACAGAGGGGCTCCCTTGCATTGCCAGACGGTGGCCTGTCTGGTGGACGAACTCGCTGGTGTTGCAGGGACAGAGGCAGAGTGAGGTGCAGGCCTGGGAGACGCCCGAGGCACCTGCCGCCCTCCCGCCAAGCTGCCCCCGTGCGCCCTGCTCCCTGAAGATAGAGACCTCTAGCTCTCCCTGCCCGCCCCCTTTGGGCAGGGACAGAGGAAAACCCGGAGGGATGCGAAGCCTCTGCAGGGTGAGGGTGGGAGGTCAGCCTCGCAGCATCGGGGAAGCCCAGGGCCTGCGGGCAAATGTCCTCCGAGCAGTGTCGCGTGGTTCCTTGGCAGGTGCTGTCATTGCTCTGTGGCAGTGCCATGCCGGGCCCCCCCGATCCCCCGGACTTCACAGCCACCAAAGGGGCACCCACCATCGGCTCCCCAGGGCCACGGTCTCGTGCCCTGACCCCGAGTGCTCCGTCCCTCCCAGGGCAATCCCGGCGGGCTGCTGAGCAGAAGGTGCATGGAACCCAGGCCCCCAGTGCACCCAGCCCCAGGCCCCCCGGATGCCCCCGGGAAGGGGGGGCCTGCAATCCGGGACCTGGGAGGTCTCCTCTAGATCTCACCCACTCGGGGCTCTTACCTCAAGGCCCGTGAGCCCCCAGGCGCTGGCGGGTGACTCTGCAGGGGCACCCGCGGGAAACATCGTGGGCGCCCACGCGGTTCCATTTCCACGACATTCGCAAAAAGCTTTGGACCCTGCAACAAACAAAAGCCCCTCCGCTCGCGGAGCCGAGGGCCTACACGTGTGTCTGGGCTCACGTGGCGGGGGGGCCCCTCGGAGCCTTTCTCGGCGCTGGCGCCCCGCGACCGAGGAGCAATCCGTGACCACGTTCTTTGCCTAACAATTGGTAACACATGACACTTGCATTTGCCCCAAGATAATGTACAAATATGTTTTACAGGGTTTCCTAATGATAATCATGATATTTCATTCTTCTTGCCCTTCTAATAACGATAACAGTCTAGCATTATTATTTTTTTTAACTGTTCTCAGCCAGTGTGACATTCAGTTCAGAGACTCGAATGTCAGCAAGAAATCCATATGCACTCCCCGAAGCTGGGAGAAGGCCCCTTCCATTTATTTTTAGGTTGCAAGACAACGAAGTGATCTCACCTTATTATTTCTTTTCCTCCTCGCAAAGGTGTTTGGCATTCAGCGCCGCTTGGATGTTTACGCCCTGGGCCTGAGTTTTCGTCAATCAAGACCTTTTCGCAGGGCCACCCCCGTCAGAGGGTTGCGGCCTGGTAGACCGAGGGCTACACTCGTCTCTGGGTGGGGGCCTTTCGGGGGAGAGAACGCCCCCCTCGGAAACAGGGCGCCTTTCCGAGCAGGCTCTACGTGCACGGTGAGGAATGACCCAGACCCTAGTGAAAGCATCGCCTAATTAGTAGAAAAAGCAAACATTTTAAGGTTCCACCTAGACCCTAAGTAGAAAAAAATTATTTTTTCTTTCTTTGTTTCATTATTATTTATTTTTATTTTTTATTTTTATTTTTTGGGGGTGCCAGTGTGCTCGTTCATGCATATCCTCCACTGTCGAGGAGCCTTATCTTCAGGGGTAAATACCCAACCAGCAGGGTGTACATGCTGCTATTTAGTAAATAGCCACTACAGACCTGCCTCATTCCACATCTGAGCTGCTTATCAGAGAGGAGGCGTGAGCAATGAAGATGCATCAAAAACCAGAAAACGAGGGGATCCCTGGGTGGCTCAGCGGTTTAGCGCCTGCCTTTGGCCCAGGGCGCGATCCTGGAGTCCCGGGATCGAGTCCCACATCGGGCTCCCTGCATGGAGCCTGCTTCTCCCTCCTCCTGTGTCTCTCCCTCTCTCTCTCTCTCTCTCTCTCTCTCTCTCTATGTCTATCATAAATAAATAAATAAATCTTAAAAAAAAAAAAAAAAAAAAAAAAAAAACAGAAAATGAGAATAGAGGCACAGCCACGGTGGAACTGCATGTGATACAGGCTCGGGTTAGGAGAGCGTGTCTCGTCTCTGTCCTCAGATGTCTTCAACTAGTTTGGTTGAAAACTAAAGACTTTTTTTTTAAAGATTTTATTTATTTTTTATTTTACAGAGAGAGAGAGAGAGAACACAAGCAGGGGGAATAGCAGAGGGAGAGGGAGAAGCAGGCTCCCCCCGCCCCAGCAGGGAGCCCCACACGGGGCTGGATCCCAGGACCCTGAGATCATGCACAGAGCCCAAGGCAGATGCTTAAATTAACTGACTGAGCCATCTAGGCGTCCCTAACCTAAAACCTAATTGTTCAAATTAAACCATTTTGATATATTAACTTGTCTCCTTTTTCTCCCCGCCCCCCCAAAGTGGCCAAACTCTAGGTAACGTGTTCTTTTGATCCACCAGTGTTAAGACTCTGGAGGCAGCCCAGCAGCAGGGGTAGAGGCCGTGGGTGGCCCCTCTCCCGGCCCACGCTGAAGCCTGGGATCAGATTATTTAGGGAGCCAAGTACTTTTGTTGATGAGCGGAATGAAATCCTCTGAGAGAAAAATCAATCTTTTGCAGAGACCCCAGAGCATTGATCCTGGTGCACATTGACAGACTCAGGCTGTTTAGCTATTTGGAATGACCGCACAAAACGAGCAAGTTGTTACAGTTTTAGAGTTTTGGTGTTTATTGGCAACCCCTGCACTCCTATGATTAATCACACATTCGAAATGTGCGCGCCATGGAAATTGACTGCAACGCAGCAGAAAAAAAGTTTTCAGTTATCCTGGGATAATAAATTGAAGCTATATCCCTAAGCAGAATTGTCTTCAAGATTCCAATTTGCCTTGTTCAAAGTGTTGTTTATACAGTAGTTAGCAAAAACGCGCGTAATTATGTACAGAATTCATCCCAAGCAATTCTTTATCCACCACCCACCCCCCCAAATCTTTATTGGTTTTCCATCTTCATTACCCAATATTTCGGTCGATCTCAGCAGAACCTGACTGGGGAGACGTGGTGAAGACGCAAGGCCGCGGTGACGCTCCGGATTCCCGGAGAGCGTGTGGTCAAGGGGACGGGGCCAGTGGGATCCAGGCCTTGGGCCGGCCGGCTCCTCAGGGTGGGGGGCGGGGGGGGCTGTTTACACGGACACGGTGGGGACGGCTTGTGCATTGTATTTCATTTCATAAAATAATATTTACCCCTGGAGAAGGTTTGCAGTTATTTATTTATTTCCTATACGTGTAGGGCTGTCGCCAGCCACATCTGCTTCGGTGGCTGCAACCAGCAGGGCTTTATTTCATAAATACTGTGAGTCGGGAATACAGCTTCGGGAATGCAAATTATGCTTAAGTGAGTAAACATTTTAGTGGCCCTGAGCCCCCCAACGTAGGAGACAGGAGGGCCCGGCGGGGGTGGGCGCAGGAGCCGGGGCACGACCAGGTGGAGGGTGGGCCGGCCGCGGGGTGCCAGCTGGAGAGGGAACAGGGACGAAGAGTGGCGCCAGGGGGAAGCCCTCCCGGCAAACCCCCAGCTTCCCAGAGGCTCCTGCTTGTTCTCCCCGGAACGGAGACCTCATCCATATCTATCAGGAGAGGCCTAATTATAGAGCTCGGAGATTTTAATGGCACAGGGAAATTTAAATGCGGTGGAAAATATGAATATTCCTAAGCCAGCAGTCAAAATACGAAATGATTGGCTTCAGAATCAGTGAATTATAATTTTAGAGCTCGTCCTCCAAGGTGGAGCCCCTCTCCTTCTCGGGAAGAGTTTTGTGCACGCGGGCGTGTTTTAATGAACTCCACTTGTGTGCTTTGCTCGGCAGGGACACCTCGGCCGGCGCCCAGGTGCTCAGACGGGCTCCAGGGGACGAGAGAGCCGGTCCTGGGGTCCGGGGCCCGGGCCCGGGCCTGGCGGGCGAGCGCCGGGGCCGCTTCCCTGGCGGTGCAGGCTCATCAGGTGCAGGGGGATCAGGCCATTCATTCATTCGTCTGCACCCTCCCCTTCCCCTCCTGCACCTCGAACCCCCAGCTCGAAGCCACCCCGTCCTCTTGGCTGAAGCCTTTCCCAGCAGGCTCGGCCGGCCAGCCGTCGGGGGACTCGCCCTTCGGGGCTCAGGCACCCCGCCGTCCAGGGGCATCTTTTGCTCCCGAGAGCATCCTATATCTTTACCTGTGGAGGAGATAAGGATGTGCCCCAGCTGCTGTCCATGCAGCCCTCAAACTGGAGAGTCATCCCATAAATCCTGTTTTATTTTATGGACAAATAAATGCTGAGGTAAAATATTCCAGGACCGTAGCTTGAATACTTGCCACAGCAGCGGCGCTGTAATAACCAGTGTGACATTAATTTACTGCATTGTGCCGTGGGAAGAAGGAGGAAGGAGGGAGAGGAGCATTAAAAGAGAAAAATGACTTTCCTTCGAATTTATTGGGATTGGCCTCCCTCATTTTCCGCCATCATTAGTTGATTAGGGCCTGATGGCCGCGTGGCCGGTGGGGCTGGAAGAGTCGGCCCGAGCCGCCCGCAAGGTGCGCTGTTAATTGAGATGATGTTCTTCTTGCAGCAGCTACTGAACAGACCGCGGCACTGGACGACGGGGTGGGCGCCGGGCGGTGGCGGGGCGGCCCTCGGCCCTCCTGCGGGTCCGCGGGTCCCGGAGCCGCAGCCCTGCAAGCTTTGTCTCTATTCTGAGGCCGCTGATGGACCTGTCAGGAGGGGATAAAGTGAGCTTCCCCTGATCCCAGGGGCGCTTGCCGGCGGCCGCCGAGCAACCACCTCGGGAAGGTCCCTTGGCACCCTGGGCTTCGGAGACCAAGCCTGCGTCTGCTGCTCCTTCCTCCCCGCTGGCCCTGGCCCTACCCCTGGGTCCTGCCCCTGCCCCAGTCCCTATCCTGGCCCTGGCCTTGGCCCTGCCCCAGCTCCTCCCCCTTCCCCTGGCTCCTGCCCTACCCCTGGCCCTCTCCCTGCCCCTGCCCCTGCCCTGCGCCTTCCCCTGGCCCTGCCCTTGTCCCATCCCTACCCTGGCCCTGGCCCTGGCCCTGGCCCTGGCCCAGCTCCTCCTCTTCCCCCCGACCCTGGCCTTGGCCCTGGCCCAGCTCCTCCCCCTCCCCCTGGCTCCTGCCCTTGGCCCTGGCCCTGCCCTTACCCCTGCTCCTGCTCCTTCCTATGCCCCTGCTCCTGGCCCTAGCCCCAACCCTGCCCCTGGCCCTATCCCTGGCCCTCTCCCTGCCCCTGCCCCTGCCCTGCTCCTTCCCCTGGCCCTGCCCTTGCCCCAACCCCTACCCTGGTCCTGGCCCTGGCCCTGGCCCAGCTCCTCCTCCTCCCCCTGGCCCTGGCCTGGCTCCTGACCCAGCTCCTCCCCCTCCCCCTGGCCCTGTGCCTGGCCCTAGCCCTGACCCTGCCCCTACCCCTGACCCTGGTCTGGCTCCTGCCCCTGGCCCTGGCCCTGCCCCTATCTCTGGCCCTGGCTTGGCTCCTGCCACTGGCCCCAGGTCCTGGCCCTGCCCCTGCCCTAGCTCCTTCTCCTGCTTTTGCCCTTGGCCCTGGCCCTGGCCCTGGCCCTACCCCTGCCCCTGCTCTTGCTGCAGCCCTGCCCCTGCCCCAGCCCTGCCCAGGCCCTGGTGGTAAATGCAGAGTCTGGCCAATGTAACCCCAGACAGCTCTCGAACCAGAGCTGAGAGCAGGACCCATCCTCCAGGCACTCAGGCCTCACTACCCCCGATGGATAGTGGGTAGTGGATGGTCTTCCTGTACTGGTGGGGACAGGGGGCTTCCACAAGCATTGGTGGCCATGGCGTGTCCACATGCAGGTCCCAGACCAGGCAGCGCGAGGGTCCCTAAACCCCGGCCGTGATGGAGACTGAATTGCACATTCACAAGGTCTCGCCGTGTCTCACCAGCAGGAAGGACGTTTCCATCGATGGGACCTCTGCTTAAACATTTTCAGGGACCCATGCTGTCCCGGGCTGGAGATTGCCTGCCGAAGGGGTCCAGGGAAGGGGATGGAAACTGACGCCTTATTTGCTGTTGGGATGATTCAGTAGGGGCCGCGTACTCTCCATTACCTCGTGCGATCTCCTCCCCCATTGAACTGCATTTAGGCTGCAGGAGAAGGCACCTGCCTAGTGTCCCACAGCTGCAGGAGACGCTGTGGCCAGGACTCCTGGGTCCCACTGCCACACCCCGGGTCTGGCGGCGCCTCCCACTTCCCTGTGGTCGTGGATGGTGCTGCACGTCTCCCAGGCTTGCTCCACTCGCCAAAACCAGAAGGGAGTACGGGTCGCCGTGCTGCGGGCTCAGTACCCGGTACAGAGTCGTGGTGGCCGTGACGGCGCCGTCGGCTGTCCCTCTTCAAGGCCACGTCCCAGGGAGCAGGAGGGAACATGAGGCTTCTCGGGCTCTGATCACAGGAGAGAAAGCACTTACTTGCCCCCTGCCCCTCCCCACGCCTGTCATGTCTGGACAACCAGACAGATGCTCAGGCCTGAAGGGTGACAAATCCACTCACAAGAGGCAGCTCGCTAAGTGGCAGTGGCCTTTTATTCCCTGACATCTTTCCAGACCCTTGAAGGGATTAGAACTGGATTAGTTTGAGATGAGCCTGGCTCTGCCGTTATCACCTGTTTATAGGATAATGACATTATCTAGGTTGGCCTAGGAGGGCCTCCCTACTGGGGGCTTTGTTCTTTTGATCTTGAGGGTTGCGGGCAACATATCTTTAAATCTAAACAAACCCACCGAAGCCTCTAGATAAGTGGTTAAAACATCCAGTGGGAAGAGAGGAGATCCTTTCTTCCCTTCTGCTCCGCGCCAACAGTAATTTTAAAATGGTGCTCACGGGCTTGGAGCCTGAGACTCACATTGCGTTTTCAGCGCCGGCCTCCCTGCTTCTCCTTTCACACATGCACAGCACTTTAAAGTTTACAGGGGTTTCTTTTTTTGTTTGTTTGTTCGTGTTTTAGGTTTCGTGGGGTTTTTTTCCACTTGTTTACTTGGTTGGCACAATTGGGAGTGGGGCAGGGTGGGCTCAACGCCCAAGATGCAGGCAAGGATGCAAAACACACGGGTCCAGGAAAGCCCAGGTGCTTGCCAGCACTCACGTCACCTTAGGACCAGAGCAGATACTTAAATTCCGTTCATCTGGAAGGATCCCGAGCTTGCTCCATTGCCTGAAGCCATCGAAGACCTGCCCTCTCTGCCCAAACAGGGCTTTTCTCAACGCCGATGCCCAATAACTCTTCAGATCCAGCATCTGCTGTGGAGCCACCACCACAACTTGAATTTCAGAACATTCCCGTCACTCCCCAGATTCCTGCAGACGCCCTGCGTCCACAGTCCTCAACCCTCACTCCATCCCCTGAAGACTTCTGATCTTTCTGTTACTGTATTTTTATATTATTATTATTATTATTATTATTATTATTATTAATTGTCTTTTCTGGAATTTCATCTAAAAGGAGTCACACGTACGTACTCTTTTCTACCCAGCTTCTTTTACTTAGCACGCTGCTTCGACTTTGGGCCATTTTGTTGTCTGTCTGATTGGTTTGCTCCTTTTTACGGCAGAGCGGCCTTTCCCTGGGTGGGTGTATCACATTTTCTGTGCCCCAGTGATGGACACATGAGTAGTTTCCAACTCGAGGCCATTATGAATGAAACTGCTGTGTTATCCTATGTTTTTAGTTTTCTTGGGTAAATACCGAGCAGTGGGATTGCTGGGTCCTTTGGTAAATATGTAGTAACTTGACAAGAAACTGCTTGTTCTCCAAAATGGCTGTATTTCCACCAATGCCAAGTCTCTCTAATTTGATGATTCTTGTGGGTCTGTAGTACTATCTCACTGTGGTTGCATTTGCATTTCCCTAAAGACTAACGTATGCTGAATATTTGACATTCATATAACTTCTTTGCTGAGGGAGGGGCCTGTTCAAATCTCTTGCCCCTTTTTACATTGTGATGCTCATCTTCCTGGTATTTGAGTTGTACCAATTCTTTTTTTTTATAATAAATTTATTTTTTATTGGTGTTCAATTTGCCAACATACAGAATAACACCCAGTGCTCATCCCGTCAAATGCCCCCTCAGTGCCCGTCACCCAGTCACCCCCACCCCCCGCCCTCCTCCCCTGCCACCACCCCTAGTTCGTTTCCCAGAGTTAGGAGTCTTTACGTTCTGTCTCCCTTTCTGATATTTCCTACCCATTTGTTCTCCCTTCCCTTCTATTCCCTTTCACTATTACTTATATTCCCCAAATGAATGAGACCATATAATGCTTGTCCTTCTCCGATTGACTCATTTCACTCAGCATAATACCCTCCAGGTCCATCCACGTCGAAGCAAATGGTGGGTATTTGTCGTTTCTAATTGCTGAGTAATATTCCATTGTATACATAGACCACAGCTTCTCTTTCCATCATCTTTCGATGGACACCGAGGCTCCTTCCACAGTTTGGCTATTGTGGACATTGCTGCTAGAAACATCGGGGTGCAGGTGTCCCAGCGTTTCATTGCATCTGTATCTTTGTGTGGAATCAGAAAAGACCCCGAATAGCCAGGGGAATTTTAAAAAAGAAAACCATATCTGGGGGCATCACAATGCCAGATTTCAGGTTGTAGTAGAAAGCTGTGGTCATCAAGACAGTGTGGGACTGGCACAAAAGCAGACACATAGATCAATGGAACAGAATAGAGAACCTAGAAGTGGACCCTGAACTTTATGGTCAACTAATATTCGATAAAGGAGGAAAGACTATCCACTGGAAGAAAGACAGTCTCTTCAATAGATGGTGCTGGGAAAATTGGACATCCACATGCAGAAGAATGAAACTGGACCACTCTCTTGCACCAGACACAAAGATAAACTCAAAATGGATGAGAGATCTAAATGTGAGACAAGATTCCATCAAAATCCTAGAGGAGGACACAGGCAACACCCTTTTTGAACTCGGCCACAGTAAATTCTTGCAAGATACATCCATGACGGCAAAAGAAACAAAAGCAAAAATGAACTATTGGGACTTCATCAAGATGAGAAGCTTTTGCATAGCAAAGGATACAGTCAACAAAACTAAAAGACAACCTACAGAATGGGACAAGATATTTGCAAATGACGTATCAGATAAAGGGCTAGTTTCCAAGATCTATAAAGAACTTATTAAACTCAGCATCAAAGAAACAAACAATCCAATCATGAAATGGGCAAAAGACATGAAGAGAAATCTCACAGAGGAAGACATAGAGTTGTACCAATTCTTCATATATTCCGGATACAAGTCCTTTTTCTGATATCTTTAGTAAAATTTTGTCTCAGTCTGTGGCTTATCTTTTCATTTTCTTAACTGTGTCTTTCAAGGAGTAAAAGTTTTTTTTATTTGAGAAGTTCCCATTTATCAGTTTTAGGATTTGTGCTTTTTTGTGTCTTATGCCTAGGAAATTTTGGCCTCTCTCTAGGTCAGAGATGTTCTTCTCTATTTTCTTCCAGAAGTGTTTATTTTTGCATAGTCTGAGGTAAGAGATGAGATTTATTTGTTCCATATAGACATGTAGTTATTTTACCAGGACTTACTGTAAGGATTCTCTCCCCTACTGAACCACCTTGGTACCTTTGTGAAAATCCTATTAACTGTGTGTGTATAACTCCATTTCTTTCTTTCTTTTTTTTTTATAACTCCATTTCTGATCTTTCTATTCTGTGCTACTGATCTGGATGTTTACATCAATATCATATTGTCTCGATTACTGTGGCTTTATTGTGTTCTTAAAATGTAATAGTTTAAGAGGCATCTGAGTGGCTCAGTCGATTAAGCATCTGACTCTCAGTTTCAGCTCAGGTTATGATCTCAGGGTCCTGGCATCAAGCCCCACGTTAGGCTGCTTGTCTCTCCTTATCCCTCTGCCCCTTCCCCTGTGCTCTCTCTCAAATAAATAAATAAATAAATAAATAAATAAATATTTTTGAAAAATGTAAATAGTTTAAGTTCTCCAAACTTAGTTCTTTTTCAGAATTATTTTTACTTTTACAAGGACTTCACATATCCATGTAAATTTTAGGTTCAGCTTGTTAAGTTTCACTTTATGCTTGATGGAATTTTGACAGGAATTCTATTGAATCTATAGATCAATTTGAGGAGAAGTGAGATATCATAATATTGAGTTTTCCAATCCTTAAACATGGTATATCTTTCAATGCATATGTCTTTTTCACTTTATCTCAGCAATAATTTATAGTTTTTAGCATATAAATCTTGTACATGGTTTATTTATTCCTGATTAATTAACTTTGCTGACACCATTATAATTGATATTTTAAAATTTTCACCTTATTAATTTTTTAATGTTTTTATATATGGATCTTGTTTCCTGCCCATCGCTAAACTCATTCATAAATTCTCTCTTATTTTGTAAATTTCATAGGTTTTCTTATGTCTTTTGTTTCTTTTATTGATTTATTGTACTGATGGGACCTCTAGTACAATATGAATAAAAGTGAAAGGAGACATCCTTGCCTTCCTCCAAATCTTAAGGGAAGCATTCCATCTTTTATCATTTAGTTTGTTACAGGATCTTCATAGATGCCTTTAGTCTAGTTAAGGAAGTTCCCTGTTATTATTAGTTTGCTAAGTTTTTATGATGAATCAGTGCCGAATTTTATAAAATACTGTTCCTGGTGTCTGTTGAGATGATTGCAGTCAATTCTGCTATAACACAACACATGTGTTTCCAAAACACCCCATGCTATTCAAAATCTAGCAGGTAAAACAACAGTGCTTACGGGGAGCCTGGGGGCACAATACCCCCAAGTGTCATCAGAGATAACATCCAAAAAGATGGGAACTTAATGCAAACAGTAGCACTGTTTTACACATCATCACTGGTTAAGGAATGCATAAATACTACTATGGCACTTTATCTTGGAGAAGACTTAAAGTTTGCTTGAAAATGAATATCAGAAGAGTTGCAGCTTATGAGTTAATGAGAAGTTGGTGGGGTGGGGGGCTGTGCAGGGCAGGAAGGTTGCCTGAAATTGGAGGAGGAGGAGAGTGGGTAAGGCTCATAGCACATGCAGTAAGCTTGCAATAGTAGACGTTTGAAGGTGTGTGTCCGGTGCTTTGTGTGTATTCTTACAAGGCTCATTTCAGCAGGTGCAGGTTTGTGCATTCACCTAGTGTTTCCCCCAAACAAAATAAGTGCATAAGCAAACAGGAAATTCCCATTATGCTCAAATTATTAGGGGGCCCACTGTATTAATTGTATTGAAACCGATTGAAAAGTACAAACAACTGTTATAGCAGAACTACGTATGTATGGTTTTCTTTTTTTTTTTTCTTTTAGTTTGTTAAAAAGGTGAATTGCCCTCATTAATTTGTGAATGTCAGCTCGTTCTACCATTCCTTGGATAAGCACCAGTTAGTCATGATGCATTATGATATTTGTATTTTGCTGGATTTGATTTGCTAAAGATTTTGTGAAGGGTTTCTTCATGCATATTTATGGGGCGTATTAATGTATCGTTCTCTTTTATGGTAATATCTTTGTCTGGCTGTGATACCCAGTTAATGCTGCCCGCACAAAATAAGTCGGGACGCGTTCCTCCTCCTGCATCTTCTGGAGTGCTTGTGTAGACTTGATACGGCTTCTTCTATAAACAGACAGCAGAATTCATCACTGGGGTCACCTGGGCCTGAGGTGTCCTTTGCCGGAGTGTTTAAATTAGGAATTCTAGTACCTTAATAGATATAAGGCTATTCAGGTTATCTTGTCTCTTTTTGAGTGTGCTTCGGCCAGTATCTTTCAAGGAATAGGTCAACTTCAGAAACATTGTTGAATTTACTGGTAGAAAGTTATTCATACTACCCACCTTTTCTTCCCTCTTTTAATGGCCTGGAGGCTATATAGTAATGTCCCTTCTTTAACTCCTGACATTGGTAATTTATGTGTATCTCTTTATTTATTGATTGATCAGTCTGTCTAGGGCTATATCCATTTTACCGATCCTTTAAAAAAAAAAAACAGATTTGGTCTTCATAGTTTTCCTCGAGTGTTGTCTGTCTCTAAGTCATTCATGTCCAATCTTTATTCTTTCCATTCTTTGAGTTCTTTGAGTTTCAGTCATTTTATTTTTCTACTTTCTTCATGTAAAGATTAAATCATTGAATATAGTCCTTCTTTTCAAATACAAGCATTCAATGTCACACACTTCCCTAAATCTCTGTGTGAGTTGTAACCTGTATATTTTGATATGTTGTTTTTTTGTCATTTGGCTCATAATACTTTAGGGCCATGGTATTTTTTTTGGGGGGGGGGGAGGTGGTATTTTTTTTTTATTTGTCTTGATTTCTTTTTTTTTTTTTTGACCTAAGGGTTATTTAGATGCATGTTGTTTAATTTCCAAATGTGTGTGGATTTTTCCAAAGATCTCTATGTTATTGATTCTTTTAAAAAATATATTTATCTATTCATGAGAGACAGAGACAGGCAGAGACACAGGCAGAGGGAGAAGCAGGCTCCATGCAGGGAGCCCGATGTGGGATTCGATCCCAGGACTCCAGGGTCACACACTGGGCTGAAGGCAGAAGCTTAACCACTGAGCCACCCTGGCATCCCTGTTCTTGATTCTTAGCTCTCGTTCCATTGTGGTCAGAGAACCTGCTCATGATTTCAATTCTTTTAAATTTATTGAAACTTCTCTTGTGACCCAGAATGATTATCTGGGTGAGTATCCCATAAGCACTTGAAAATATATGTATTTCACTGTGTTGGGGTGCTCTCGAAATTCTCTAAATGTCATTTTGTTTCAATTGATTGTTACTGAGGCTGGAAAATGTTTAACCGGATCCTTGGAGGGAAAAAGACTTGCATTTGTAGCACTAGAGGATTTCTGTGGTATAAATACTCCCATCATAGCCAAACTTAAGCTACCAGTGTGGTGTCATCGAAAGCTGGATTGGGAGGAAATGTGAATAGACTCCTTCACTCTAGTCAATGCGAGCTAGCTGAAGCACTGTGATAACGGTGTTCAAATCTGTTATGTCTCACTGACTTTTCTTGGTCTAGCTGTTCTTTCAAGTACTCATAGATGGGTGTTGAAATCTCCAAAAATAATTGTCAGTTTTTCCATTTCTCTTTCCGGTTCTTTTAGTTTTTGTCTTAATGTATTTTAAAACTTTATGAGGTGCATATACCTTATGAAATGTACCCCTTTGACTCTGGTAATATTTCTTATTTTGCAAAAAGTGGACTCGTCTGACACTAATATAGCTACTCAAGGTGTTCTTTTGATTTGTGTTTGTGTAGTATAGCATTTTTTTCATCCTCTTACTTAAAAAAGAATTTACTTTGGAATAATTTTAAATTTATAGAAGAGATGCAAAGGTAGTACAGAAATTTCCTGTATGCCCTCACTCATCTTTCCCTAATGTCGACATCTTATATAACTACGGTACATTTTTCAAAATTAAGAAATGAATGTTGGTGCATTATCAATAATATTATCCATATAATTGATATTGATAATATTATCAATAATATTATCATATTATTAAACTACACACTTTATTTGGATTTTCCAAGATTTTTCACTAATGTACTTTTCTATTCCAGGAACCATACCAGGAGACCACATTTGTCTCTCTTGTTTTCTCTGATCTGTGATAATTCCTCAATCTTTTTTCATTTGTTTGTCATTGTCTTTATACTTTCGAAGAGTACTGGTCAGGTATTTTATACACTGTTCCTTAATTTGGCTTTGTCTGATATATTCTCATGACTACACTGGGATGATAGGGTGAGTTGCCTTTCTTATCACATAATATCAATAACATAATATCACATAATATCATTGGTAAATGATACTAAGTGACCTTGTTGGTGATGTTAACTTTGCTCATTCAGTTAAGGAGGTGTCTGCTAGGTTTCTCCACTTCACTTTTACCTCTCCATACTCCACTTATGGGAGTGAGTCACCAAGTCCTGCCCTCCAAAGGGAGAAATATAAAATTTGAAGCTCAGTTAATGTGTGTGAGTGTACATATATGTGTATATATAGTTACATATATAATTATATGATATATTTATCTCTCTATATAACTCAGAACATTTGACCTTTCTCCCCATCCCTTTATTTGTAACTTCCTTCCCTGACACTGAGAAAACCAGCTTCCATTATCTACAACTTAACTAACGTATTTGTTCAACTATTATCTATGTAAAGTAGATTCAGAATTGCCAACCTGTACCTCTGTGAGAAACTGACTTGCCAATTAGAGTATCGTATTTACATGCAGTTGTTTTTGTCTTTACTTTGGTCAGCACCTTTGCCTTCACCTCAGTGGTGATATTATGTCACACGTTTATGACATAGTTAGATTCATTTGTCGCAGTCCACATTCCATCCTGTGATCTTTCAACATCCTCGTTGACCTCTCTCTCTTTCTCTTTCTTTCATTCTTTCTTTCTCAATATTGCACGCCATAAAGTTTGCTCCACCCCCAAAATACTACACAGAATAGTCTCATCCACCCTAAACCCTCCTTTGTAGTCACCTCCTTCCCACTCCCCAACCCCCGGCAGTTATCTGTCCTCATGGTTTTGTCTTTTTTTTTTTAATTTCATTAAAATGGAATCATGGGATATGTAGCTTTTGGATGTGGCTTCTTTCATTTAACAAAGTGCATTTAAGATATAGCCAGTGTTGTGTAAATCAATAGCTGTGCCACAGTTTGCTTATTCATTCATCTGCTGAAGGGCAACTTGGTATCCTTCTACTTTTGCCTTCTCTGTGTCCTATATACAAAGTGTATTTATTTCACACAATATATACAGATGGGTCTTGTTTTATAACCAATTTGACATCCTTCATCTTTTAATTATGATGTTTAGATCATTTACACTTATTGCAATTATCAATAAGGTCAAGTTTAAGTTTACCATCTTGCTATTTGTTCTTTTTTTTCATGTCTGTTCTTTTGTCCCTTCTTCTGTTATTTTGGATTGATTGGATTTTTTATATCTCTATTTTATCTCCACTACTTCTTTGTTTTATCTTAAACTGGTTGTTCTATGATTTATACACACATCTTTAGCATCCCAGTTTACATTCATGCCACTTCACATATTTTATAAGAATCCTACAACACTACTCTTACATTTCTTTCCTCTCTTTTTGCCTATTACTTATGTTATTAACTTTTTATGTTGGGTCTTATGGATTAAGGCTATGTTATGGTAAGGTTATGTTAAGAAAGTGGCTTCTAATCATAGAGCCCATGGTCAGATCCTGGCTCTATTACTGACTTTTGTGACCTTAGGTAAACCACTTTTCCTCTCTGTGTCTTGGTGTCATCATCTGTAAAGTGGGAATAATAGATCTGATGTGAAAAAATAAATGAAATAAGGCATGATGTGCATGGCCCACCATGACTAGCACACACAGAGCCTGGGGGCATAGCCTCCCTCAGGATCCAAACTCCAAAATGTTCTCAGAGGCAGAAAGCTGAAAGTGAACAGTTTCCCAGCTCTGAGCACACCCCATTGCTTGCTCCTCATGATCTGACCCTCTGTGGCACCAGGAGACAACAGCAGATGCCAAAATGAACCATGGTGCCAAACATAGGGAGCCCATCTGTGTTGACACCAGCAGGCATAGCTGATTTCTTTTTCTACAAGAAGAAAATTAAACTAAAAATCAATTCTACTACATGTGAGCTCCCAGAATCACAAGGACTAGGTTCCTAAGGAATCTTGCTTCTACAAAACCCAGACATTGAGCTTCAGCAGGCTCCTGTCTACAGACACTGAGCAGGATTCCTAATGGAGAGTGGAAGTTATGGCGTAGCTGACTTTCCTACCTCCTGGCCCTGCTGCCTGCCTCCTTGCCTGAGCTGTTAGCTTTCTCCTGGACAGATGGGTTAGTGCACTTGTGAGAAAGTGAATTCTGGGGTAAGACACACCTAAGTGGGAATCAGGACCCCATCTTCATGAACTGGGACCTTGGGGAGGTCATTAACCTACTAACCCTCAGGTTCCTAACCTATAGAATGGGAGTAGAAATGAAACATGTCTCAAAGCATCGTTTTTAGTAACTGAACGAGACTGAATTTTAGCTGAGGGAAGTGGCGGGCTGATATTCTAAAATGTTAGCTAATATTCCCCTCTCCACACTCTCATTTTATTCCTGAGTCTATCCCCCATAATCAGCCACACCCAAGGGCAGACGTATAGCCACAGAAATCAGATAAAGAAAGGAGTCCTTTTCTATCTTTAGATTTCTAGAAGTCCAGGCCCAAGGGTGCGACAAGACTCAAAGCACAGATCTGGAAGAGAGTAGCATGTGGAAGAGCAAGGTGTGTGTGTTGTCTCAGTGGAAAACACTGACCCAGAACAGTAAGGAGGGCAGGAAGGGGCGGGCACCAGAAGCATGATGGCCTCCAAAGACCCTGAGAAATGTGCCCTGTTTGCAGTTCCCAGTGGCTTTGTGGGATCCAATGATAGCTGGGGCAGGGGGAGAGGAGACAGGGCCTCAGTGCCTGGGCCAGCCTCAAAGGAATATTGGCTGGGGGTATGCCCAAGCATACCTGGGCCCCAGGCTGCCTCAGAGGGCTGTCCAGGAGGGGGCAGGACCAAAATAATGCCCCCCCATCCATGCCCGGAGTGTAGAGTGCCAACCCTGAGAAAGGTGGCAGACAGGAAGGGAGCCATCCAGGTGTCCTGTGTGGACAAAACTCCAGAGACCAAACGGGGCATGGGGTGTGGTGCAGCATTTAGCAAGGATGCCAGCAGGGGATGGAGGTGCCAAGTGCGAGCGTCTCTTTGCCCAGTCTCTCTGCAAATGCATTTGCTGAATCTGTAGGTGGGACAAGTATACACTCTCACGATGCGACTTGCTGTAATGATAACACGACACTGGCACACACCTAAGGCCTCGGGTTGGCACGGGGACGTGACCTGTTCAGAGCTCTGCTGTGTTCGTGGCGGCTTTTAACCTCGCAGTGATACACGAGGCACCCAGAGCCTTGCTCTCCGGGGGGAGCTCCTGCAGACCAGGACTCACCGTCCTCCTAAGGCCTAGCAGAAAGGAGATGTCCCTTCCTAAAACCTGTGATTCTTACCCCCCCCCGCCCAAGCGCTTACTGAGGCCCTGCTGTACACTGGGAATGGGGACGGTGAACAAGGCAGAGAGGGACCCCACTCACGGGGCCCACGGTTCAGAGGAGTTAGCTGCTGAACCTCATTAACATTTTTTGCCATTAATCAGTTCAAGGCGGGAGCACTTTCACAGTCACTGGTTTCTAGGGCGTAAGCAGGACGTGGGCTCAGGCCTTACTGCCCGCGGCCTGCTGCTCACCACCCGGCGCCTCTCGTGGCTGTTTCTGATCAACCGTACGGTCAGACAGTTGGTTCGGAGATGCCTGTCGCACACGAACTGGGTGCCCGGACCCCCTCCTTTAAGGAGATGCAGACACCGGGGCCGAGCCGCACGCCAGGTGCAGCGTGAGTGCAGTCGACAAACACTCCAAGGCTGTGGTCAGGCAGCATGACTTCCGCTCTTTGGATTATTGTCGCAGCCACGGCTGTCGTTCCCACTATCAGTAATAAAAGCCTCCCCTGCTCCGGAGGAGGAGGCTACGGCGATTATAAACAGGACCCCCCGCCGCACCCAGGGGTCAGGGGCTCTGGGATTAGTGGACTCCCCAAAGCCGGGTGTCTGTGCAGGACCAGCAAGCACAGGGCAGGGCTGCGGGGCCTGCTGGGCATCAATTCTGGGTCTTGTTCACGACCAGCACCGCGTCCCTGGACATCTCCGTTCGGCGACACTTTCATTACATCCACTTCCTGCCCTTACGTAAGCAAGGGAACCTCCTACCACCGTCCTGAGTGGAGAGCCCACGTCGCTGGGCGTAGAGAGGCGACAATCGTAGCACAGATAAGGTAAGTACAGAACAGTACGTGTGCGCTGGCGCGTGGTCGCCTGAGCTTGAGGCCGAGGTGGGTGTCAGCGAACGGAGAGCCTCGGGACCGAACACAGAATGGGGAAGACATCGTGTTCTCGTCGGGGGACCCTGGCATCCCTGAGGCTAGAGCCTCAGCCCACCCGTCCAGCCCGGCCCCACCCCAGTCACCTGCAGGTTGATCCAACAGCCCCAGCCACCCAGCCACCCACTCCCAGCCACACCTTATGTCCCTGCTTCCTGCCAGGGGCACCGGCCATACCTTCACATTGGCTCCACCTGCCCAGGTCGCCTACCCCTGTGCCCTGGGATGCCTCCCCGGGGAGCCACCCGCACCCAGCCCTCGTCTCAGGCTCTGCTTCCAGGAAAGCCCAGGATGCACGTGGTGTCTCTGCGGCCCCTGAAGTCATTTCAGGTCCTCCCCCACGAGGCACACGTCCTGCGGCGCTGACTGCACCCCTCGTAGCCGTGAAACCCAGAGTGGCCCGTTAGCATTTTTGAGGCTCTCCCGTCACGTGCGGCAGCAGCAGCTGCACCTGCCCCCACAGGGCCTGCGCGAGGCTTGGATGGCTCCGCGGTAGGTACATCGCCGCCAGCTTGAGAAACAGGCGCCGGATGCTGTTGGTTTAAAGCCCCGGGGCCTGGCGTCTGGCCTGTGGCGCAGCACACGGGTGGACGCTGTCGGCAGGTGAGACACACCTGCGCTTGCAGAACAACAGGTAGGGAAGCCGGTTGGAGCCCCGGGCCGCGCTCAGCCGTGTGTGCCGGCCGCTGGCCCAGCTGTGCTGTTCCAGAAGTCCGAGTGGCCCGTTTCGGGGCGAAGGTGCGGTGCCAGGAGGCCCGCGGCCGGCTGTCGTCGCTCTACAGAGCACCCCCTGGGGCGCCCCGCCTGGCTGCTCCTGCACCCACGGGACGCGGGCTACTCACTGCCCCCCATCCCGGGCCTTAGCAGCGAGGGCCTGCGCCTTCCTTCCACCTCCCAGCTCCCCCTCCCGGCCTCCTCCCCTGCAGCCCTCCCGGGGCACCCACAGCCTCTGCTCCTCGGTAGACGTCTGCTGTCCCTTCAAGGGCCAACTGGCACCTCAGGTCTGCAAAGTGTGTCCCGTGCCAGCCTGTGGGACACGCTCCTCCTGAGAGGACATACCCTGCACCCGGCAGCCTGATGACTGGCACGCGCACCTCCCTCCCTAGGACTGCGGGTGCCTGCAGGGCGGGCCTGGTCTCTTCCATCCGGATAAGCCCAGGGCGCAGCAGGCAGGAGTCGGCTCAGTTGTGCCGGGTACATCTCTAGCCCCCCAGCAGCCGGCCTGCTCTGTCCTGGGGGAGCCCAGCATCAGCCGTTGGGGGAATGGGACTCATCTCTAGATACACAGGACAGATTATTATTTCCCAATCGTGTCACTCACTCCTGCCCCAGGACGTTTGCACTAGCTGTTTGCCCTGCTGGGAATGCCCTTCCCTCGGCTCCTTTTGTCATTCGGGTCTCAGCTGACAGGTTGTCACCTCTTTAGGGAACATCCTTGACCATCCACCCCAATGTTCTTCTCCATCCACCCAATATTATCCGATGCATTTTATTTTCATACTGTTTTCCCCTCCCCTGCTCCAGAGCGTCACCTTCAGGACAGCGAGGAGCCCGATGAAAGTCAAACATGAGCTATGGGGAGGGGGTGACTGCCGAGAGTCAGTAACACTGGGGTGCTCACTCTGGACTGCTTCCCCGCCCCTCCACACCCGCCCCTGCCCACCGGGACTCCAGGAAGTGACCTCGCCCCCCTCCCTGCCATCAGCCCGGTCAGGATGCTCTCGGCTTCGTCATCCAGCCGTTGGCCCCTCCGGTCGCACATGCAGCCTTCCGTTCCCTCCAGGTGGCACAGAGCACCCAGGGCACAGCGCCAGGGGGCAGCACAGTGCTCGGCCCTCGGGCCAGGGAGCCCCAGACCTGCCCTTCCTGGTCGGGCCCCACCTGGGCACCCAACCTGCTGGGGTGCTGGGGTGCTGGGGTGCTGGCTTCATCAGCCCGAGAGCGCGCCGTTCCCGAGCCTGTCACCGCTTCCGCCTCCCTCTCTTTCCAAGACCTGGAGGGGCCGAGTGAGTCTGGGAGCACAATAAAGGGTTCTAGATAAACTTCGCTACCAAACAAACTTGATAGGAAAATGCCAAGTAAACCGAGATCACATGTTCAGGTCGGTTATTTTAGAAAAGATTTCAGGGATTGATAAGTACGATAAGCCCTAGGATGATTATGAGGTTTAAATATATATGTATATAAATAAAAAATATTAAATAAATAAATAAATAAAAATATATACCTATATATGAATATAAATATATTTTAGATATTTAATATATGGAAACAAATATATTTTAGATATTTAATATATGGAAATATAAATATATATTAGATATTTAATATATGGAAACATAAATATATTTTAGATAGTTAATATATGGAAACATAAATATATTTTAGATAGTTAATATATCAAACTATAAATATACCTTATATATTTAATATATGGAAATATAAATATATCTTAGATATTTAATATATGGAACTATAAATATATCTTAGATATTTAATATATGGAACTATAAATATATCTTAGATATTTAATTTATGGAAATATAAATATATTTGAGATATTTAATATACGGAAACATAAATATATTCTAGATAGTTAATATACGGAAACATAAATATATTCTATATATTTAATATATGGAACTATAAATATATCTTATATATTTAATATATGGAAATATAAATATATTTGAGATATTTAATATACGGAAACATAAATATATTCTAGATAGTTAATATACGGAAACATAAATATATTCTATATATTTAATATATGGAACTATAAATATATCTTATATATTTAATATATGGAAATATAAATATATTTGAGATATTTAATATATGGAGATATGAATATTTTATATATTTAATATATGGAGATATGAGTATTTTTGTATATTTAATATATAATAAATATTATGTATACTACATTATATTACCTATTATATTATTATTAATACAATAAATACATTTTGATATTTTATATTATATTTAATATGTATATATACTATAAATAATATCATATAATAATAAATTACAATACATATACTATATTTAATATTATTAATATAATAAATATTTATTTATAAATATATTTTTATATACACACAATATAAAATAATAAATACATTTACACTATGTGTAAATATATATACAATAAATATATATATGCACATATATGTACAATACACATATATACACACATACACACGCTATATATACAATCTGCCCACGTATTATCCATATATAGGTTATAGGCGATCTTCCCTCCTTAGTCCAAACCCAGAGCTTCGCACGGAGGACTGTGACTTCGCCTTGGGATGGAAGCTGCCTCCGCTCCATGCTGGGAGCCACGGAAACCCGCTGTGGCCACTGCTGAGGGACGAACAGGCCTTTCCAAAGCGCCGCAGGACGGGCAGCAACTCCCTCCGGCAGTGGCACGAGAGTCACCTGCTGCGGGAGGCAGGCCGGGTCGCGTGGACACCGCGGGTCAGGGCCCAGGGTGGGCAGGGACAGGCGCCGGGGCCTGGCCTGGCACTCTGTTAGGGCTAACTCTGTTCTTTCCATTATTCTGACATTTAAAAACACAGGTTTCCCGTGGCTTTAAATCAGAATCTTATGCTCATCTTGAAAAAAAAAGTGAGGCGATGTGGCCGCGCTAGACCTATTGTTCTCCGAGAGAAGCTGAGCAGTGCTGTCCCCGCCAGAGGGGTCCCCGCATCCTCTGGCTGCAGGTCCCCCCGGCCTCTACCACAGGCTTCCGAGTCTCCGGCCCTGGATTATGCCAACGGTGCTTCCCCAACCCACAGTCTAGCAGCTTTGGGACACGGTCAGGTTTCTCTCACCAGCACATTTATTCAAAAGCTTATGTTTGATCTGGAGAAAAAAAAAACGTGCGTTTTCCATTTTATGGTGTCATATGCCCATGTGCGTTTTAAGGAAACTGTTTTTTTTTTTTTCTTCCTAAAACCTGGAATCAATGCGTCCCTCCAGGAAGACGTGTCACGAAGTCCCGAGGCCTCGTAGGTCCCGGCCGTGCTCTCCCAGGTGGGCTCTCCACTCCGAAGAAGCAACGCAGGACCCTCTCAATATTGCTGTTCATCAGGTCTTGTGCTCCTTTTCTGAACCTTCCAAGTGATTCACTTATGACCACTTTTTTATAAAAATCAGAAATGAAAAGCCCTACTTTCAAATGCTGTTAGTTTTGATGGGTTGCCTTGGGCCTGGGGTTGGGGGGGGGGCGGGCCCAGGGGTGCCCACAGCCCTCTGGGCTTGCCCACAGCGTCTGCACGGGGAAGGGGCCATGCCCCATGCCCCCACTTGGGCTGGCCGGCCGGGGACAAGAGCTCTGAGCACCCCACACTTGGGTCGTCGAGCGCTGCCCTCGGAAACTTTCGTGGGTGATGGCTTGTGAAGGGTTCCAGAGAGTTCAGACACAAATCGATAGCGTGCATTACAAGAGAGTGTGAGCTAACAAAGGTGCTGGTGGGTCATGCATCTTAAAACAGCTTCTTGGGGACTTTAATTGTCGGGATGTTCAGGAGAAGAATATGACCTTATGGGGCATTTTCCAGAATAGAATAGTCTATATATTAAAAGGCAGCAAATGATTCATAACTGGTTGGCGGCCGGGCCTATGGGCCCACGTTTCCCATGTGGATTTTTTTCTCTGCATTGCAAACTCTTACATTAAATTGTGATAAATGAAGAGTGGGGGCTACTCATACAAATCAATGACTCTAGTGTGTGTGTCATTAGCCTGAGAGATGCAGGCAGCGGTCAGTCCCATAAATCATGTGATGATCTGCTGTCTGCAACACGATGCGAGCAAGCAGGCGCATTAGGGAGGTTAAGGAATGAAATTAATCTGTGCATTTTCCTTCTCCCCCCTTCCGCCTTCCCCATCACCTGGTCACACGGAAAGAATTAAAATCACATGATCCGAACTCAACCAGCTCCAGAACAGTAAATTGGTTAAGTTTGACTTCACCTTTCAACTTCGAGTTAATTATGTATTAGGGGATTAATTTATTCACAGGCACCGAGAAGGCAAATGGAGAATAGGGGAAACCTGCCAGGGCCTCTCATCCAGGTGCCAAGGTTATTAATTGCTCTGGCTGTGCCACGAGCTCTACCTGGGCAGCCGTGGGGCGGGGGCCGCTGCATCGCCCTCGAATGCGCTAGTCCGGTCCTGCTCTGGGGCTGCAGCTGCAGAGAGTCAGCCCCCACCCCACCTCGGGGCGGCCCTGCTGTGTGTTTGGGTTCCAGGGGAGGCCCTGGCTGTGATGCTTGGTTGCTGGAGAAGCCACGATGAAAAGCCCGCAGTGAGATCTCACCCGGGGTGGGGCCTGGTCTCTCCAAGAGCCAATAGCCTCGGCCTGAACACCTCCCAGGGGTGGAAGCTCCGTACCCGCAAAGCTGGTATTTGGCAGTGCACAGCTCTGACCTCCTGCACCCCGACCTGCACACCTGCTCTTTGGACACCCGAGGACAGTGATCGCTCTCTCCCACACTGTCCCCCATCCTCTGCTCAGACGTGCCCATCCAGCAGCAGCATTGCCAGGCCGCTCAGCGCTGCGGTCCCCTGCGCAGATGGCCCTTGGTCCCACTTCTCGCAGGGCTACTGGAAAGGAGAACTGGAGCGGAGAGGGCAGATGACACGTCCTACCTCCATGTCCTGTCCCGTCCCCACCCGCCAGCTGTGGACTGCGCAGGACGTCGGGCTCCCACCTGTGCGACGGCCACTCCCGATCACACACCCCGAAGTCCACCGGCTGCGCGGAGCCATGTGAGAGCAATTCTCACACACGGTCGTCCGTGTGGAGGTAAAACATGAGGATGCTGACTGGATTCGACATTGACCTTTTGCTTATAAAAACTCACAATCCTCGACATATGGTGGCCTTAATGTTTCCTGTGCAGAGAGCCCTTTGTGGCTTACTGAACGCTTCCCCTTCCGCGGTGACTGGGTTTCACCTTCTCAACTGCCCGGCACTTGGGGCCAAGAACCCCCATTCAACTGCGAAGGAAACTGAGACTTAGGTTTAAAGGACTCGCAGGTGGCCCTGAAGCGGCTCAGTTGCCGTGGCGGTGCGGTGCGGCGCTCATCGCAGGAGGGACCGGGCCCTGCAAGGCTGTCTTGGGCTCGTCTTCCTCCTCCTTCCGTAGGTGGAAGGTTCTTCTGGCCTAAGTGTGCTTGCCCGTCATTGGAGGCCCAGTGCCCCCCAGACCTGTGCGCTGCGTTCCAAACATAGTTAAAAAAAAGTAAGTCGAGCAAACATCAGAACATGAGGAGATTTCATGTAACGTGGAGATTGAAGTGTCTCTAGAAAACTCATAAAACCTGGCCATTGGGTTGATGATTGTGGTGGTCGGAGCTCCCACACAGAGGGGCGCACGGCCTCGGGGACCGTGTGCCATGAGGCCAAGAGCAGATAGGGGCCCAGGTGATGCCTCATCCTGCTGCCTGTGACCTGACGACCCACTCCTTTCCCCCCCACATTGCCACTGGCCAAGGAGGCCACCCCCCACCCGCTCCCAGGCTGCTCCCTTGTCCACACATGCCCGCTCATCACTGTGTCGCTTTCCTCTTTCTTGTCTGAGTGCTTCTTGGTCTTCACATCCAATTCAGGCTGGTTTACGGGGCCTTCTGTGGACCCTCGTCGGCCCCTCCTTCCAGGCTCAGACAGGACTTCTCAGCCAGTTGGCCCAGGGAAGACATCAGAGCCAGAAAGGCCCCGAGGATATTTTAAAATATATTTTATTTATTTTTTTTTTGAAAGAGAGATGGAGCGTGAGTGAGGGAGAGGGGCAGAGGGATAAGAAGACTCCCCCTGGGTGGAGAGTGGGATGCAGAGCTCTACCCCTGGACCCTCCAACCCAGCACCTTTCATCCCAAGACCTTCCATCCCAGGGCTCTCCATCCCAGGACCCTCTACCCCAGGATCCTCCATCCCAGTGTCATTCATCCCAGGACCCTCTATCCCAGGACCCCCCACCTCAGGACCCTCCACCCCAAGACCTTCCATCCCAGGACCCTCCACCCCGGACCTTCCAACCCAGGGCCTTCCATCCCAGGACCCTCTATCCCAGGACCTTCCACCCCAGGACCCTCCATCCCAGGACTCTGAGATCATGTCCTGAGCCAAGGTCAGGTGCTTAACTGGACTGAGCCCCCCAGGCTCCCTGGTCCTGAGGATATTTGAATCCAACTTTTTTGTCCACATCCAGGAAATAAAGACCAGGTCAGAGCCCTGGCCTGCCTGTGTCAAAACCCCATATGCACGCCTTCGCAAGGCCCCATGAAGCCTCCCCCAAGTACACTGCTATTGGGATACCCTTCTTGCCTGATCCTCACATTTTAGATTTGGCTGGAAAAAACACACAAAGACGTACAGAGAATAGCCAAATACCCAAGTCCTCAACACCCAGAATGAACAAATATTAACATTTGCCATATTTGCTGCAAATATGAAAAACAGCAACTGTGAGCCCTGTCTAGGGGCCAGCTGAGTGACACATTGACAGCCCCTACACCACTCCTGATCCCAGCCCATCCTCTTTCTTGATGCAGCCATACTATGACTTGGCTGCACGTGCCTGTGATCCATGTTTGCACATGTGGGTGTACACACAGACACACACACACGCCTGCACATATGTAGCACATAAACACAAGTGCACACATGGATATACATGTACACACACACGCCTGCACACATGCAGCACACAAGCACATGTGCACACATGTACACACATACACATGCCTGCACACATGCAGCACATGCATACACATGCACACATGCCTGCACACATACAGCACATTGCACACATGTACACACATACACATATACACATGCCTGCACACATGCAGCACATAAGCACATATGTGCACACATACACATATGCACGTGCCTGCACATATACATACACACACTCCTGCACACACGTGGCACATAAGAACATGAACACATGTGCACACATACATATATGCACGTGCCTGCACACATGCACACACATGCACACATACACATGCCTGCACACATGTAGCACATGCATACACATGCACACACGTGCCTGTACACATAAGTACATACGCACATGTGCACGCATACACACACAAGTGCACACATACACACAGTCTAAATTACATATGCTGTGTGGTTACATGCAAGTACCTAAATCCACGTAAATCTTTTGCTTTTTTTCCACCAGCACTGCTTTTATAAAAGATTCATTTATTTATTTGAGAGACAGAGAGAGCGAGAGAGCACCGAGCAGGGGGAGGAGCAGAGGGGGAGAGAGAGAATCGCAAGCAGACTGCATGCTGAGTGCAGAGCCCGATGTGAGGCTCCACGGCATGACCCCGAGATCACAACCTGAGCCAACACCAAGAGTCAGACACCTAACTGACGGCACCCCCAGGGGCCCCCCACCAGCACTACCTTTCTGAGGTCGATGCTGACCACAGCCGGAGCCCCAGCTTGGCTGCATCAAGGCCACGGCATTCCAGGAGAGGGTACACCATCTTTTTTCCCGTCTCCCTTTTGATTATGCATTTCCGTTGTTTCTGACTTTCTGCTGTCAGACATGGTAAAATTCCGACAACCCCATGCATCTCTGCTGGGGCTCACAGATGAGGCTGCTCTAGAGCTTTCTCCATTCGGTGGAGACATCCTGGGTCTCTCTCCCTAGGGAGACCGAGGCCTTCAGGGGCCTGCAGGGGCCATAAGCGCGGGTGCCCCCAGCCAGTCCCTGGGCACGTTCCCTGGAGTGTGCAACCACACTGCTCCCACTTCCCCACCGAGGCCGGCACGGGCTGGGCACATGACCCATCTCCAGCTGGCTGTGTCCACACGTGCTGGCCCCGGGGAGCCCCAGCCCACGGCATGCTCATCCAGGGCCCATTAAACCTCTCACTTTGTATTTCCTAATTCCTTTAAGAAATCCCAAACCTGTCTCCTTGGATAGAAATAAAATAAATGCAATATCTATTGCTATCGCTTAAACACAAATTATAGTATTTTTTATTAAATACTCTGTTGTCAAATGCTTGACATTCCTCATAATAGATAAAAAAGCAACTAAAACTAGTTATTTTCTGTTACCTTAGAGGCTTGCAACATAGTTTGTAGTGTATTTACTTGTTATGTTCTGCTTGTCGCATTTCATTATAAGCACGTGAATTATTCTCCCTATTAAATTAAATGCACTCTCCCCTCCCCCCCGCTACCCTTGAGCTATAAGAGGTGAAGGTCTGGAGATGGGGGAGCCAGTGAAGCCACCTGGTGCTCAGAGCTCCAGCCCTGCCCTGGAGTAGGCCCCACACTTGGAGATGGGGTTCAGAGACCACCTCCAGTGTTCCCCGTCTGGGGGGCAGGTTGCTGGTACCCCCTCCTCTGGCTTCCTGCTCAGCAGAGGCCGAGCCTACATACTCTTTCCTGCCACCTGCATAGCAGCCCTGGAAGGCAGGCCGGTTGCCCACTGCACCCGTTTTACAGATAAGGAAATTATCCCAAGACATGGGGCTTTCGAGTGGAGGTCAAGTTGAGGCCAGAGCCCTGCCTCCACCTCCACCCCCACCCCCACCTCCACCCCCACCAGGGTGCTGCTGTGCCCCAGGCACCTGGCTCACCTGTCACGGGCCATGCCTTCTTCTACCCCAGCGGTGGCGGGGACAGTGTCCGAGGTTAGAGCAGCATTAGCCGGCCTTGGGCTGTGAGGAGGCTGGGGCTCTCGCGGGACACAGGACGCCCCTGTGCTTGTGTAGCTTGGTGAGCCCAAGAGCCGGGGTTCGAGCCAGGTCTGGCTTCGGACCCCCGTTCAGAAGCTGTAAGGGGATACATCTTAAACTCAAGTTGGGGTCCCAGGCTCCTTTGAAGATTTGATGAAATCTGTGCCCCCCTTCACAGTGGGGGGTGGTGCACATTTCTCACATGAACCACATATGATGTACAATTTTAGGGCCTTGGTGGACTGTCTGTGGGCCATCTACAGACCCACACAGGTCCCCGTTCTGGGTCACAAGGCTCCCTGATGAGAGGTCAGTGTTCCCTCCTTTTGGGGTTCACCCAGCCTAAAGGAACTGAGATGTGACCAACTGCTCTGCCTCCCGCCCTTAGGCCCCTCCCTCCATAAAACAAAACAAAACAAAACAAAAAAATGAAACAGAAAAAGCTTTCTGGCGGTTGAGTCCCCAGAATTGAAGTGGGCGCCGGTGGAGCCCGGGCTAGGGGACCCGCTGCGGCGGGCCAGGACCTGGGTTTTCTGCATCCACGAGGGCGCAGAGGGAATGAGCCTGAGCACCCCGCTCAGCCCTCCTGCTCAGCCCGCCTCGCCCCGCTCCAGCCAGGGCGCTTCTTGGGACACGAGTGAAAGCCAGGGGGTCACTGCGAGCCCCCGAGCCTATCCCTTCAAGGGGAGCCGCACCTGGCCAGGCCAAGAGAGCTCAGTTCGCTCCCCTGCAGCACGCGGAGCCTCCTCTCAAGGCACCTGCGGCCCAAGTGAGGGCTCCGCCTCCCTTAGAGCAGAAGCTGCGCCTGTTTGTATTTCTCTACCTACACGCTTAGCCCGTGGGTCCCTGGTCTGACCTGTTCTTGCTGCTTAATCTTACAGAGAACATCCTCAGGCCTCCTGCTATCTTGATGTGTCTTTCAGCAGCAGCCACTCCATCATCTGAAAGCTTTGTAGCAACCTAGCACCTCTCATCCGAGGCCGCTTCCCTAACACAAACGCTTCCCAGAGCTGTGCTGATAAGGCTCAGCAGTGCCGGGGAGGGGAGCTGATAAGGCTACATGCACATCAGAGAATTATGCTTCCTCAGCCCCACAGCCGCCTCGCCCTGGAGCCCAGTCGTGGTGCTAGGGAGCATCTCTGGGGACACACAAAGGGGGAGACGAAAGGAAAGTACCTTGAAAGTCTTTGGATGGAAAAGAAGACGCCGGACAAGACGGATGGGGTCTTCTTGCGTGGACTTCGTCAGGGTCCCCAGACTGCCACCCAGGCTACCACGGCTGAGGCATTGTGTCCGTTGGCACGATGGGCACCAGTGGGCACGAATGCAGGTGTGGGTGTGAATGGGAAGAGCAGGCCAAGGCGAGGGAGGGAGCTGACCAGCCCTCAGGGCGGGCTGACCTTAAACGTGACCTCTGTCTCGCCCATTTGGAACCGCTAGTTTAGGGTTGCTGAGTCTGTTTCCTGGGGGGCTCTCCTCGCCACCACTCCGATCACCTGTGACCCCTGAGTGTAAGTAAAGTCCGCCAGCAATGAAAGAATCGGGACTGGTTGTGGCAGAAAAGAGGTGAAGCAGGGAGGGCCAAGGGAGACAGGATGAAGGAAGCGGAGACGGGGAGGGGGAACGGGCAGGGTGGGCGCCCAGGAAGGGGGGCGGGGGAGGGCACCCCTCGGAGTCCTTGCCCAGAAACCTGCAGGAGTTTTGGAACCCCAGCAGGGAGTGGGGCGTCCGACGGCAGACAGTGGTGAATGGAGGAGACCTTAGCAATTGTTCTGGGTTATCAGGGCCCCGAACAGCGCTCGGGGTCTCCCCTCTCGTCCTCTCCCACATTCCTACCCATACCTGTCCCAGATTTTCAGCCCCGTAGGGCGTTATTGCTTTCCTCAAAGCCCGAATTGCTGGGACATCTGGGTGGCTCAGTGGTTGGGCGTCTGCCTTCGGCCCTGGGGTCCCGGGATCGAGTCCCGCATCGGGCTCCGTGCTTGGAGCCTGCTTCTCCCTCTGCCTGTGTCTCTGTCTCTCTCTCTGTGTCTCTCGTGAATAAATACATAAAATCTTGAAATAAAACAAAACCAAGCCAGAATCGCCATAGCATTTTGGTCAAGTGTCTCTGGTTGCAACCTCAGGTCCATCTCCATCTCCCGTGCCCTCATCTCCAGTTACGGTGTCTTGATGCCGGCCGGGACTTCGGCTGCTACTGCTGCTCCCGGCCCCCTGGGGGGCTCAGCCCAGTCCACATGCTCCTCCCGAGCAAGAAACCCTCCTCTGCTGGCTGGGTCTCCCTCACACAGCACCAGCTGCTCAGAACCCCGGGGGCGGGGGGTTGACGAAGTAGAAACCGCCCATCCCGGGGAGGCGGCGGGGGCGGGGTAGGGGGGAGCTTCCTGTCCCCAAGGCCAGCGCAGTCGTCCCCTGGGATGTGGCATTCTCTTGCAGAACATCTTGATGCAGATGAAGGGCGCTACCCACATGAATCAATAAATCATAAGTGTGTTGGACGGCACTTAGAAAGGTAAATGCATGTGTGCGATCCACTCGGAGGGCCCTCCTAAAAAAGATAATACACTCGATATCTCACCGCGCTGACATATTTCAACTCAATTGATAATGGGTCAGGATTGAGCAAAGCTCAGAGAGTGAATTACCTTTTAGCCATCGCTTCAAGTTTAGGGTTGCCGTCACCAACAAAATCAATGTCGAAGGATTCCTGTTTCTCAGGCAATTCCTACGGTGACTCCTAATGAAATAAACTATTGAAGCCTTTTAATCAGAGCACCTGCCTGAAAGGGGGAAGCCATCGGGAGGAGGCTGGGGCCCTGGGGACCTGTTTTCCCCTTACTGGGCAACGCATGAGCGGTTCTTTAATTGTAGTAATGATGCGCTTACCCTGGGCCTAGACGCCCGAGGAGCAGGAGGCTGCGATTCTCTGGGCACAGAGCTCATGTGGCCTCAGGTGGGGCCGCCCGGGTCCCCTGAGCTGGGCTGGGTCACCAGGTGCCCCGGCAGCAGCTCCAGGCCGGGGGCTCCTTTTCCTCGCAGACACGTGCCGAATCTCCATTGAAAGACAGTCCTGCTGTAGACAAGGCCTTGCTCCTTCTGAACCCCGGGATCAGTGCCCTACGAGTAGTCCCTGAACACGGGGGCGCTCATGGGCTTCTGCCCCCACCCCCTGGCCTGCCTTCCTCCCCCACCTGCATCTCTCCCAAAAGCTAGTTAGCCTCACTTCAAATATTTCTAAGTTTCGGGAAACCCAAGGCAAGTTGGAAACAGCAAGGTTGACCTGGAAGCTCTCCTCAAAGGCTTTCTTTTGTGGCCACTTGACCTCTCCAGGGCACGTTAGTGGCTTGCCTCTGTCACATCCACTCCTCCTTCTTTGGGGATCCTTCCTGCTTCTTTGGAAATCCAGCCTTCTCTTACTCAGGTGTCTGAGTGCGGTCTTCCCTCGGGGCTCCACTGTGGGCATCGTATGATGCATCGTATGATCCGAGCCAGTTGGCACAGCCTGCCCCAACACACCTGTCCTATCAACCAAGATTTTAGGGCTAAAAGATGAAGAAAGGCCTGGTTCCCCCTTTTCAACCAAGCTTGGACCTACTGGATGTGCCTTTGCTGGTTCACGGTGGGAAGGAAAGCCCATCTGAAAATGTGGGCCACGCGAGGGGAGTTGGGCCAAGAGGCCGAGGCAGTGATTCCAAGCCCTGCGCTCACGATCTGAGGCTCTGTGCCCAACTTGGAGGCCTAACTTTGTGAATCAAGAAGTTTTCTATTCACTTTGGCCACTTAGACTGGGCTTTCTCTCTTCCCCTCCCTCTCTCCCTCCCTCCTTCTTTTTTTTTTTTTTTTTTTTTTCCTTTCTATCACAGGCAACCAAAGAATCCCCATGGACTTCTCCCACCTACGAGGAAATAAACCATGAACATTGGGAGATGTGGCTTCTGTCTATCTGAGGAGGAAGCCCTTCCAGAGAAACCACAAGGGAAGAGCCCCAAAGTGACCACGACATCAGTCCACGAGGCTGTGGGTTTCTGAGTGCTAAAACATCTATTTTACAAAGAAAGTTTACATAAGCCCTAGGAGAAATATCAGAAAGGGAGACAGAACATGAAGACTCCTAACTCTGGGAAACGAACTAGGGGTGGTGGAAGGGGAGGAGGGCGGGGGGTGGGGGTGACTGGGTGGCGGGCACTGAGGGGGGCACTTGATGGGATGAGCACGGGGTGTTATTCTGTATGTTGGCAAACTGTACACCAATAAAAAATAAATTTATTATTAAAAAAATATAAATAAATAAATAAATAAATAAATAAGCCCTAGGAAAGACTTTTGGACACAGATGGGAAAGGATTTGCTTTTCTCGGAAGGCGACGTGAAAAGAATGCCACCCATGTAGCTGGTCGTGCTCAGAGGCGCTTGGTCTCTCAACGTCCCATTTTTCTGATGGATCATGACGATTGGTACAGAAGAGGAGCTTCAGCTGTGGAGGGCTGGGCTGAGCCTTGGTGTGCTGAGCCCTAACCCCTAACTCTTCCCATGAAAGACCCTTAGCTGTAGACGTCCTTAGAGCGGGTCTGCTCGCACACCAGATAAGTGGATCCATGAGGGATGATAAATAAAGTAACTGGGGGCAAGAGAGACGGTATGTTGGAAGGAGCCCACGTCAAGCCGATAATGTCCAAGTCCTCCCTTCCCGTGGGTCTGGGGAGGCCACCATGACATCTAAGCGTGAAGACCCCAATGACCCCACGCCCCCATCCCAGACCCTCTCGTTCGAGGTCAGCGCCAACAGGACCCCATGGCTCAATGGAGGCACAGGCGCAGACCACATGCGTTCGGCTGGATCCCTGAGCAGAAAGCGGGTAGGCGCCCACCGCCCTTTGTCTGCCGTGGTGATGTATGGCTGTTGACACGACTAAACAAAGGTATTATTAGTAGATTACGTCTGAGAGGCTGGACTCGTGCAGAAAGAGGGCAACAAGAGCCCTGGGCCTCGCTCGGCTCCCAATTACTCCACAAAAGCCTAAACCACCAGGTCAGGGATAAAAGTGAATAAATGTTTCTAAATTCTTATCTTAAACACACTTAAGCTTAAAGCTATTTAACTGGGGCTTTAAAAGCATGTGAGCTTCGTGGAGCCCAGCTACCTGCCTCATTCTCTTGCTCTTATTTTTGCTTTTATCCTTTTAGTCTTGAAGAAGCCTAATTAGAAGCTTGAACAGGGCTCTCTCTCCCTGCCCTTAAATCAGTAATTGGCTTCAGTGCAGAGACTGTCAGGAAATTAACACATCACAACATGACAGCTGTTAATTTTTTCTCCTTATTTGTCATATGAATCACCGCTGATTTGCCGGAGTGCATAACAAATTAGTGGGCTGTAATCAGCGGCCTCTCTTCTGTGAGCTGCACCTTCTCTTTTTTTTTTTTCCTTCCTCCCCCCCCCCTTTTTCTCTCTCCCCCTAAAGTCCATTACTTCACTGCCTCAGCAGAGATGACTGTTCCTAGGTGTGTCATTGTCAATAAATCAGAATAAGCAAATGCTAAAAGCGCAAGAAGCTCTTTAAACTTTGATGAAGGCTTTTAGTTACATTTTTAAACTTACACTCATAACTGGAATTTTTTTTTTTTTTAAATTGTCACTCCCTGGTAGTGATAGACTGTCAGGTTTCTAGTCATTTCCTCATCCAACGTGCCAGGGAAGGTGGAGCTCCAAGTGTCATTTGCACGAGTTCTGGCTGACGGAGAAGGAGGTGGAAGAGGTGTTAGGGAAGGCGTGGTGGGGGGGATCCGAGATTCTGACAGGGTCAGGCCGGGGGTCCTTCCTCTCCCAGTGAGGGATTTGGGGAAAGAGGCAAAGGAGAGGAAGGGGAGGTGAGCAGATAAGCACAAGGAGGAGAAATGGATTCTGGAACTTTAATGTCCTCAACCTTTCTAACTTGACTCCTTGTCCAGTGTGTCTCAGCCGTCTGAAAAGGGGTGCGGGCCTTTGTTTAACGCCTTCGTAGTGGCAGCCCAGTCATGGGTTCTGGGACTTTACTCCTCCTTCAGCACCTTAGATGGCTCTTAAGCCTAATACTTATGACGTATGGGAGGAACTGGGTATAAGGAGGGTGGTAACAATGAGGGGGCTTCACAGGGTGGGACTCTGTCCCAGACTCTGAGATTTGGCAGACAAACCTGGGTTCTCTGCATCTGCACTGTGGGTGCAGAGGGAGAAGGAGCTCCCTCTCAGCCTGGACTTTACAACTTGAGTCTAGTAGGGAGTCAGTGGGAATTTCGCCAGGGGCACAGCCTCTTAGCGCTCTCTCAGCAGGTGCTCATGGGTATTATAGACTGACATTGACCTGAAGGTGGAAAGATTTCAGGGTAAATTTCTCCCTTGCTTTCTTCTTTCATCTTCTCTCTCTTTCTCTCTCTCTCTCTCTGCCTTCCTTCCTTCCTTCCTATCATCCATCCACTCACCATTTCATTCATTTGTCTATCCATCCATCCTTACACCCATCCATCCATCCATCCATCCATCCATCCATCCATCCATCCTTATGTCCATCCATCCATCCTTACACCCATCCATCCATCCATCCATCCTTACATCCATCCATCCTTACATCCATCCATCCTTACATCCAACCACCCATCCTTCCATCCATCCATCCTTACATCCATCCATCCATCCTTACGTCCATCCATCCATCCATCCATACATCCATCCTTACATCCTTACATCCATCCTTACATCCATCCATCCATCCATCCATCCATCCATCCTTACATCCATCCATCCTTACATCCATACATCCATCCATCCTTCCTTCCATCCATCCATCCTTACACACATCCATCCATCCATCCATCCATCCATCCATCCATCCTTACATCCTTACATCCATCCATCCATCCTTCCATCCATCCATCCTTACGTCCATCCATCTATCCTTAAGTCCAACCATCCATCCATCCATCCATCCATCCATCCATCCATCCATCCTTACATCCAACCACCCATCCATCCATCCATCTATCCATCCATCCTTACATCCATCCATTCATACATACATACATACATCCTTCCATCCATCCATCCATCCATACATACATACATACATACATCCTTACATCCATCCTTACATCCATCCATCCATCCTTACATCCATCCATCCATCCATCCATCCATCCATCCCTACATCTAACCACCCATCCATACATCCATCCTTACATCCATCCATCCATCCTTACGTCCATCCATCCATCCATCTATCTTTCCATCCATCCATCCATCCATCCATCCATCCACCCATCCATCTCTCTCTCTCTCTCATCCTTACATTCATGTCTATCCATCCTGTGTGCTTTTCATGTAGCAGTAACACATGAGCCCAGCATGTGAATAGTGGGAGGGAGTAGAGGATGGGTCTATGTCAAGATAGGACACAGGTAGGAAAATCATAGCTTGAGAAAAGTAAAATCATTAGACCCAGCCCTGCTGCTGCCTCTCCACAGTGCCCCCTCAGGTAGATCACAGAAAAAGAGGGGAAGGACCTTACTCCCTCAGCCATCACATCAGCAAATGAGTTATTCTGTCTACCATATTGATCTTATTCACTTCTTTCTTAAGAATTAGTCTAAAGCCTTTTTATGCTGAATTCTACTTTGGTCACTTGAAAATTGGATTCAGTTCAGTTTATCAGAGACTTTGCTGGGACTATCATACACTGAACTCTAGGAACCAGAAATTCAATAAATTAGAGTTCAAGGTCTTAGAACGAGTGTACTTCTTAGAAAAAAAAAAAGAAACACTGTGGTAATTCTGGAAGTTTTGTTTTGTTTTATTATTTTTTAATCTCATACCTGGGGCTTGGAATATAAGCCCCACCAGCTCTTGTGTTCTTTTCCTGAGAGTTGAGGTGCCCCACCCTAAGAGACACAGACCTGTTATCCAAATATTAGCCTTTTAAATTGAGGTCTTACTGTGAAAGTCATTGAAGTCATTTAAATCTTTTGGAAATAAAACAACTGTCCTTTTTCCCCCTTTTTTTTACTCGTGATAATTTATACACATTCAATATGTTTAAATACAGTTCAATATGCTATGTCTTATAAAAATCTCTGCAGAGAAAATTTCTCTCTAACGTCATTTTATAAGCTCGAAGAAAGGGTTTTTAAGCACAATACCAATTTTACAATTACTCTGTCAAATCCTAACTTAAGAAAAAAAATCATTTACCCATCATACGACATGGAGCAAGTTTCCTGGTAGAAACTGGATTGACAGTAGCGGAGTGCAAGCTTCACAGAAGCAGCCGTTGTGGGATCTCTGCCGTCCTATGACAACCCAGGCCCGCCATGGCACAACCTAGCTCCTGGCTGGTCCCAGGAAACTGCCACTGGACCAGGACTCGAGGGCACTGGGCTTCCCAGGCTGGACGCCTCTGGACACAGCGGAGTGTTTACGACATTTAGTGAGAATCCAATGAATGGATGAGTCCCACTTTGTCTCACTTCTCCTCAGGGGCACCTCTAGGGTGCATGCTGACGATACCACACCTCCATCCTTGCTATACCTAACCTCCAGTCTTCTAGACTCCAGGTTCCCCCATTCCCGCTATGCCTACTTTTCCCGGACTGCATCACTGGTGTCGGTTTCCTTTCCAAATTTATAAGGAATCCCTGTTCCTTGATAAACAATCCCCTCCCCTAAATTTCCCTTATTGCTTCAATATCTTTGTTCTGTAATTGAAGCTGTGGTCTTAATGACACACTCAGGGGAGAAGCTTCCTTTGCAGTCCTCTAGGGTGGCAACTGTCCATTCTTCTTCACCATTGTAGAGTAGGATCGGGAGTTATCCCTGAAGATAAGCACCACCTGGTTGTGCTACCCTCAACCTATTGAAAGCCCTGGCACTTACCAGTCGCCTGGGTATTTTTCTCACTCATCAAGCACCACGAGAACTGAGTTAGTGTCTTTCTCTACCCCCTACCCATTGTTGCAATTGGGGGTGACCTCAGCCTTCACATGGATGACCTGTTACCCATCACTCACAGTTGACTGATCCACCCACTAGAGTCCAGTGACCTGCATGTCACACACTTCAGCCATCCTGGTGAATGGTCAAATCCAGGTAGACTATACCCTTACCCCAAAACTCTGACTTTCTCAAATCTTAAATGATAGAAGCATCACATTCTCAGGCCCAGAGTCCTGTCCTAGTTCTCTTGCACATTTTCTCATTTATACATTTTTTCCCTATTTTATTGGGATTTCTGGGACCTGGATGCCAATACTGTCTTTCTTCCTAGCCATTTCTTCTGCTTTGTTTTTTCATCTGCTCTGCATGTTCTCTTGTTTCACTCATCCTCATGTGATTGCCCTCCATGTCACTTCTCTTTTCATTGTCCATATCCCACCCTCACAGAATCCCAATTTTGAGTTAATCCATATTCCCCCCCTTTACTTCCACTCTGGGTTTATGGGCCATGCTGGAGAAAAATCACACCCTTCTGCAACATGGAGGCCCTGCATTCACAACACCTCCAGGCTCAGCTGAACCTTCCACACTGTGTACCACTCTTCTGAGTTTTCTCACCCAGTTTTCTCTCAAGAAGAGGAAATTACCCCAGTTGAGTATTTTAAAACTTCTTTATGGTTTTCCAATCTCCTCCCCTCTACCTATCTCTCCCATAACAGTGGAAAAACCTTCCCTCTTGTACAGGAGATGGGTCTCCCCACTTTTCCTCCATTCCACTTTCATTTCTTCTACTCCCGCTTCCCAAGAACAGCTTCATGGATTTGCCCCTTTCTATCCCTTCCTTTCAGTGTTTAAACATATTTCAATCTCCCTCCACTTAATAAAGAAAATTCCCTTATAGCCTCAAGCACCTTCTTGCCCTCCTAACCAGTCAAGTTTCTAGAAGAGTGGTCTATACTTGCTGTCCCTACTCCCCCCAACATTTACTCTTCAACTCATTTCAGTTGGACGTCTGTTCCCTCCATCACAAAGGAACCCTCTGACCAAAATTGTCCAAATACTTGCAGACAAAGGATTCTTTTCAGTTCTTGGCTTACTTGATTTTCTTCCTCCAGTACAAGGGCATAGTCACTTTTTAGTTTGACTTTCAAAATAATCATATCCTCTTGAGTTTTTGCCATCTCTCTGGCCATTCCTTTTTGGGTTCCTTCATAGACTTATTTCTCATGATTTTGACATTAAATATGTATTTTCCTTGGGATTTCTTTTTTTTTTTTTTTTCTTTTTCACTTTACATACTCTGTTAGCAAGCTTGACCTCTCCTTTGGCTTCAAATACGGGCTCAAATCTGAATCTTCTGGACATCTATTTTGAATATCTTCTGAGTATCTGCAAGGTTCACCTGCACCTGTTCTCTCCCCATCTTCATCTGCCTTGGGTTCTTTGTCTAGAGATCAACGACCAGAGGCCATCCCAGCTCTCCAGAACAGTCATTGACCAATCACCAGATTGCATGCATTCCCACATCTATCCATCCTGGCTATTTCCACTTCCATGACCCTTGTCTTTGCCATCATTTCCTCTCCCTAGATCAACATAATGCGTCCATATTGCTACCTTCCAATATATCTAATATACCTCTACATTACAGCCAGAATCACCTTCCCTGACGCATATTTGACCTTGCCAATCTCATGCTTAGTCACTGTTGCAGCGTCTCACCATCCTTAACATGTTTTTAAGAACGCTCATGGTGGGACTCACCAACCCCCCTAGGATGACCTCAGTCACCACCCATACCACCTGTTATACTCCAGAAACACTGAACTCTTTTCATCCCCTAAAAGTACTAAATTTTATCTTGTCTCCAGGCCTTTGCTCACACTGTCTCCTCTGCCTACAACAGCTTTGTCTGCCTACTTAGCCTCTGGTTTAAGTTACTGCTTCTCTGCGCAGAGGAGTCTGTCCCACTGCTTCCCAACCACACACCCCAGAGACGTGGGCCTGGAGCACAGCAGCCTCACGTGGCAGCTCATATCACATGGCCTTTTTGGGGTGTCTGTTGCCACACCAGATCCCACTGCCAGGTAAACGATACCCTGTGTTGGGGAAGAACTGGAGCCAGGCACCAAACACAATGCCCTTGTACTGGCAGCTTCTCTGGGCACGTCGGTCAGGTGTCTTAGCATTCACTGTCTATGGTGACACACCTGGGTGGACCTTTCTACTTCCTGAAAGTCAGTCTACACACTGAGCTCCAGAGTTTGGAATTTAATTTATTACCTGAACATCTTTCCGCTTTTATCAAATTTTATAAGACAGCTGGGTAAATGGAAGGCTCTCTGTACTCCCAAATAAAACCTCGTGAGTACCTAGGGTTATTTCTCTCTACATGAAGCTAACCAGCTGGTGGTTTCCATCTCTAAGCAGATGTTTGGCCCTGCGCAGACCCAGCAGGGCTGAGGCCCTGGGCTACACCCCTCGCACACGCCCCCGCCCTGGTGTTCTGGAGAAGGCCTCTCAGTTAGGGTTCTTTGCAATTCAGCTGTTGCTGAAAACTTGGGAGTCCATGGAGGGAAAAGCCAAAGAAATGATTTCCAGACCAGAGCAGAGTGAACTGAGACTGGTAAGGAGAAAGAAAGTCAGCCATTGGGCAACATCAAAAGTCAGTCTGTGCTGTTAAGGCAAAAATAAACAAAAGCACACAAAAGCCAAACAAGACAAAAAAATGCTCAATTAGCTGGGCCGACCTGACCCAGGCCACCCACTTTGCAGGATCCACCAAATCCTTGCAGATTCACCCCACCAGGGCCCGCCCTTCCCGCGCTCCCCAGGCCCAGGCAGGGCACCAGACCAGCGCGGCCCTCCTCAAGCCGCCCAGTGAGGCGCGTCGGCAGCAAGTCCAGCTGGAGGTCAGGAGCGAGCAGGTCCCCGCCTGCAGCCTCAGTTTCCCCTTTAAGAGCACAGCACATTTCTTCCTTGGCACATTTACCCTAATGAGTGTCAAATGGAGGTTGGGGCACATGAGTGACTATGGGGAAGGGCAGCATTCCTTTGAAAAGGCGTATTCAGGATTAATTTCCCTTTATAATTAAAAACAAGCAATTGCTTTCCTATTACATTTGAGAGCAAGTGAAGTCCAATGAAAGCATCTGGCCTGGTTGCAGGCACAAAGGTGGGGTCCTCGATAGCCTCTGCAGCGATTCTTGGGGAGCGGCGGGGGCACAAGGGGATCTCACTTCTTTGTTTACTGAGCCTCTGTCTTCCACACCAGCATGGGAGGGTAGGGGCCCGCACACTCTGCTCATCGCTGTATCCCCAGCATCTAGACGGGGCCTGGAGTGTATCCATTGAGAGAATGAATGGACGTGAGCCCCACTGGGCCAGGACTATGAATGAAGCTCCTTGCCTCACACGCGCAGGGTAGATGCACACTAGATATTTGCTGTGCACAGTTTATTAAAGCAGAACACAAATGGAAAGGGGGGGAAGACTTTTTGAGGAAGCTTTTCTAGAACAAGGCTCTCGTTTCCAGTCGAGACACTGAAGGAGGGAGGGTGGGTTTGCAACCCGTGAGCTGTGTGACCCTCGCGTGGCCACGCTGGGGTCTGAGTGTGGGGGAAGGCCCGGCCAAGGAGCTGGGGGCCTCAGGAGGCCAAGGGGGAAGCGCGCCTGGTGCCAGAGTCCCAAGACCAGGCTTTCCGGGCTGCCCAGCAGGGAAGCAGAGACCTCTCCTCCAGGACACCCCAACCCTGTGGCTCCCTCTAATCTCAGCAGGTGCCACACAGCCATTCTCCTCCGTGGCCCCCGTCCCTCACTTGTTTCTGGATTGTGGACCAGGGGAAGCCCAGGCAGGTGTCCCGCAAATGGCCAAGGCTAAAGGACCAGCACCTTGCCTGGAGGGCCAACCCCCCCCCCCCCCCCCCCCACCACCAACCAGCAAGCCTTGGTTTTCGGCACTCAGAGGAGCTGAGGAGGCTTTTGGCAGCTCACAGAAAATAAACTTGTACCTTCCAGGCCAGGCTCGGATGCCACCTCCTCCAGGAAGGCTTTGGGCTCCCCTGGTGCCTGACTCAAAGAAGGAGCTCCTCAGGAAACACTCGTGACAAGTGGACAAGGTCTCCCAGCGTCTTTAGGACCAGGAAGGCAAGAAGAAACCAAAGATACTCTCCCAGAGGCTCAGGGAGTGAGAGCGAAGGGGGGGACAAAGGCTCTGAAGGAGGAGCCAGCAGCCCAGCCTTGTCCTCGCTGCTCCTCAGGACCGGGGGCTGCTGGCCCAGGGAGGCCGGGGCCTTGTCCTGCCCGCGTCACGTCTCCCGTGTTAGCTCAGACCTCGTGCTCCGTATTAGAGGATGTTTCTAGCATCCTCGTGCTAGAAGATCAGATGTGAACCAGGTGGGTAAGATGACCCCAAGCCTTTGCTCAAAATGCCGCGTGCCTGGTAAGAGTAAGGCTATGTAGTCCGTCTCTTGTTGGCTCCCAGGAGCGGGGGACTCGCACCTTGGTCACCAAGGAACAGAGCCCATGGGGGCAGCTCTGGCCCGACTCAGTCCGGGATGCCAGGGCTGAGGGTAGGGAGACCGGACAGGGCGGCCGTGTCTGGCGCCCCTTCCCTCCCCGGTCTCTCCACCCCTTGCGGGTGGCTGGAGGGCGCGCAGCTTGGGGTCCCTGGGACGCTGGACGTGGAGCACTGTCGGGCCCCTGTGTGTGGCAAGGAGGAGGCTGGGCCGCCAGGCCCTCCTGGCAGAAGGCGCCCGCTCACCTCCGGGGGGGCTCCGAACACACGAGGGCCCTCCGGGGCATCCTGTTCAGGGGCCAGAGGGCCAGGCCTACCTCCCGGACCAAGGCTGGACGCCCCCACCTGGGAAGGGCCGTGGGAATCATGGAAGGGTGCCCCTGCCGAGGCTGTGGGCTGGGGTCTCCGCCTGCTGCTGGGGGAACGCATCCTCCACTCCCGGGGGGCATCGGGCAGGCACCCCCACTCGGGAGTCAGGAGGCACATTGGGCTTGGCGGGAAGAGGTGGCAAGGAATGACCATGGGAATCTAGAGGTCTAGACAGGTCTTCCCTGTCTGTCCCAGCACGCTCGGCGGGCCTGACTGACCTCCTGCCCCTCGCTCCACAGGCCCTGCGGACTCACAGGAATATCCAAAGGCCTAAGACAGGGGTCAGTAAACTACATGTGCCCCCCAATTCGTTTTTGTAAATAAAGTTTTATTGAAACACAGCCTGGCCTGCTCCTCGTCTGCAGTGCTTTGACCCTTGGGAGGAGGAGCGTCAAGTGTCAGGGTTTAGACGGTTGGGCTCCATGACCCACCTCTGACAAACACAGCTCTCGTCTGGAAGCTCCGCCTCGTTCAGGAGGGGAGTTGAGGGAGGGAGTAGCTCGGGGTCACCTGGCAGGTGGGTGTGAATCTGGCAGGTGAGCCCAGGCATCGTCCCCACACCAGCGTTGAGTCAAGGGCATCTTTCTCCCCAAAGCCTCACAGAGGGTGAGGCTCCTCCCCACCCAACGCCGCCTGTGTAGACCCAACCCCACGACCTTTTTGCAACCTCACAAAACAATGCAAATCAATGAGGCTTTCTTGAGTTCACGGTGAATGCTCAGGATTGACCACAGGCCACAGGGAGGCGAGAGAAAGAGGAGCCAGGGTTGCTTTAGGTCCAACAGACAAGAGGCGTGGCCTTGCCGCAAGGGGAGAGCATCAAGGAGAAAACCCTCAAGTTAATATATGCACAGCCCAAGGTCAAGTCCGAGCAAGTCAGAGCAGCCAGGATGAGGCTTGGGGGTGGGCTGAGTGAGGGTCTCAGGAAAGGTGCGAGGACAGAGGGGTCAGGGCAGCCAGGCCCTTCCCCCCGTGGAAGGCCACTCACTCTGGAGTGCAATGAGCAGTCGGACTGGAGGGCTGAGATTCCTTGGTGCTCCCATCCTACCCAGAAGTCTGCAGAGGGCCTCAGAGAGACAGGGCTGGAGCCCATGCAGAGGCCACCCAAGCCAGGCTGTGTGTGTCCTCAGGGGTGCCCCAGGAGAAGGGACATGCATTCGGTAAACATCACAGGGGCTGCAGCCTTGTGCCCCTGGAGGAGTGACCCTGACCGTAAGGGAGAAGCTGGGGCCTCTCTGGGAACAGCTGGCCCATCCCTGGGCTCTCCATGGAAGCAGGGTCGTCAGGTGTTTACCGTTGTCAGGCTGACCCAGTAGAGGCCAACGCCTCGGGCAGGCCCCTGTGGGGGTGCGCAGCATGCTGGTGCTTGACCGCAGGGAACAGAGTCACGTCCAAGTCCAAACCTTGCACTGAGCAAGATCCCCGACAACTACTTTTCTCAAAACCTTATCCCGACTTTTTTTGGGAAAAGTTAGAGCAACGACTGCAGCCTCTACTCTGGCACTAAGCAATCAAACACCATCAGAGAAGGACAATCATCCTATGGCCTCACTCCTATGGGGAACACAAGAAAGAGTGAAAAGGATCATAAGGGAAAGGACTGAGTGGGGGAAAATTAGAGAGGGAGACACACCATGAGAGACTCCTAACTCTGGAAACAAAGGGTTGTGGAAGGGGAGGTGGGCGGGGGGACGCGGTGACTGGGGGACGGGCACTGAGGAGGGCACACGATGGGATGAGCACTGGGTGTTAGACTATATGTTGGCAAATTGAATTTAAATTAAAAAAAACGTAAAAATATGTTGGCAAATTGAACACCAATAAAAAATAAATTTATTATTTTAAAAAAAAGTAAAAAAAAAAAAAGTAAAAATAAAATAGATACAAATAAAATTAAAAATATCGAACACAAAAGCTAGGTTAGTCTTGTCTGGGGGGGAATGACTCTAACTGGGTGCGCATCCGAATGTGGAGTCCATGATTACGAGGACACTGGGGACTATCGCTGGGTCCCTGGGCTCTCCCTCTACCAGCAGGTGCCCTGGGTGATAATCATCGAGGCCACCAGCAAACGTTTCTGAGAAAAGACAAGCTTGTGCGAGGTACTTTGTCACTGGAATGTGATGGAAGCTCCCCGTGCTGGCCTTCCCAGGGCAGATACCTTCAGAAGTTATTCTAAATGTCGGCAAATTAAACACCAATAAAAAATCAATTTATCAAAAAAAAAAAAAAAGACGATGTCAGATACTTGCAGTCTGCCCTTCCTCATGACCCGGGGTCAGCTACGTTCCAGACGGGGGGTTGTCTGTGAGCCTGGGCCTCCAATGAGCACGGTGAGGAGCAGTTGCCTCTGATGACTTCGGATGTCCATGTAGCCCAAGGGAGAAATGACTTCAAGTCTGTACAAGTTTAGGGTCGTTCGTTACGACAGCACAACGGGCCCCATCCTGACTGATACACCCTGTAGCTTAAAACCTTCCGGTGGTTTCCTTCACGGTGATGACACAATCCCCGATCCTCACCATCACCAGGAAGGTTCTACATTATCTTGTTTCTGCCTCTTTCCAAGCTCACCGTCCGCTGCTCCTTCCCTGCTCACTTCCTTCCAGCCACGATGGTCTTTTTCGTTCCTCTGACGTGTCAAGCTCATCCCCCCCCAACGACTTGGCGCTCGCTGTTATCTCTGCCGAGAAGAATCTTCTCCCAGACTCTCAGCCCTGAGTGGATTCAGATCCACTCAGATGCCATCGCCTTGGAGGGGACCTTCTGTGACCTCCGTCCAAAGAAACCCAGCCGCTCTCTATCACGTGAGCCTCTTTTTATTTTCTTCTGAGCATCTCCTATTCCTTTCCGAAATGACTTCGTCTTCGGTGTATGTTTGTCCTCTGCCCTACAGCATGAGGCACGGATGTCATCCGATTGCAGCACTTACCACGGGGCCCGGGACGTCGGAAGAGTTTAGCAGACCCTCAATGAGATGAGCGAAGGAGTATGCACACCAGCAAAATCCATCCCCCTCGTGGCTAAGATCCAAAAGAGAAGCTCAATGAGCCGCCTTCAGTTTTACAAACGGATGGGGACTCGGCCCAGAAATCCAGCAGGGCGAGCCGGGCTCGCTTCCTGGCAGGGAGACGCAGCTCCGATGTGGAGCACTGACCATTTCCTCCCCGATTCAGGCGCTGGAGTCACTGTGATAAATGGCCCGAGCTCCTCATCGCATTCAATGGCAAGCCCGGGTCCAAGTGGAACTGCAGCCAGGGGGCTCATGGGAGCCTGGGATCGGGACTTCCAGAGAGACCCACGTTCCAGATGCAGGATCGCACAATCCCCAGGAAGCAGGTGCTGCCCGTGAGAGCAGGGCACGCGGCCCTCGCCATCCCCCCTCATCCCCGTGCAAGACTCTGGCCCACGAGCCTGGAGAAGCTTCGTCGACGTCAGCGCCGGGGTCCAAGGCAGAGACCCAGGGGCCTGGAGGGGACCCGCTCGGCAGGCTGCTCGGGTTGTGGATGCACAAGGTCCCAGAGCCGCTGGGGGCCCGTGTTGTCCCCACGGCCACCTGGCTCCACTAGGCTGCCTGCTGCCTGTGTCCAGGGAGGGGTGACGGTTGCTCTACCTGGAGCATCAGCCTCTACCCCCCGGGAGGGACGGGGGAGCTTGGGCTCCTGCCCCTGACATGGAAAGGATGGGGGCCCGCGTCCAGGATGCGCATCCAGCACTCGGGCTCTGGTCTCCGGGGCCCCCTCTCTGCGGCCATGCCCTCCCCACCCCGCCGCTGCCGCTCCTTGGTGTCCTGCCCTCCTCCTTCACGCCTTGGACCCACGACGTCCCCCAGGTCTCAGGGCCCAGCCTCTGCGTCCCACCCCACTCGGCGGCATGTCTCAGCGCCCCAGGTCCCTCCACGCTCACGGAAGCACCGCCTGCTTGGTGCTTGGTGCCACCGTGTAACCCCCCACCCCACCCCTGCTCCCTGCCTCTGGGGTCTGAGCAGCGGTCGGTCCTCAAACAGCAGTCCGTGGACTAGGGCCCATCCAGGGAGGAAACAATGAAAGAAAAATAAAGGCGAAGGAGGAACTTTTTAAAAAAAGATTCTATTTATTTATTTGAGAGAGAAAGGGGGGAGGGGAGCACGAGCAGGGGAAGAGGCTGAGGGAGAAGCAGACTCTCGGCTGAGCAGGGACCTGCTATACGGGGCTCGAACCCAGGACCCCGGGACCATGACCTGAGCCGAAGGCAGACGCTTAACCACTGAGCCCCCCCAGGCGCCCCTAAGGAGTAACTTTTTGATGAAATTTTTATTTGACAAAATTAATCACTTTTAAGGGCTGGCTATTATATGGGAATATATTAATATTAATAATATTATTTAGGAATTTTTTTTTCTTCAACAGAAGAGAGGCGGTGGCCATTTATTTATATCCGTGCCATCAGCTGGCCAGGCCTAAGGTCGGCGACCTCAAACTGGAGACCAAACTGTTCTCACAGTTGCTATGACGCTTGCGCTGAATCCGGAGAGCAGGCCGGCCACGGCCACGGGCCACACACACGCACACCCCCGCCCTGCCTGTGCAGTCTTGGCCTGGGGACATCACGCCCAAACCCTCCTCCTCCTCTCTCCCAGGTCCCCCGTCCAAAGCGAGCCCCGGATGGCTCAGGGGCTGAGTGTCCGCCTTCGGCCCAGGTCCTGGGATCGAGTCCCTCATCGAGGTCCCCGCATGGAGCCTGCTTCTCCCTCTGCCTGTGACTCTGCCTCTCTCTGTGTCTCATGGATAAATACACAAAATCTTTAAAAAAAAAAAAAAAAAAAGAAAGAAAAAAGAGAAACACTCAAAATACACAAAAGGGAAGTGAGCGCTGTGCTCTCAGCTCTCGGCTCTCGGCTGTCTGTCTCCACAAAGGCGCCGCGGCTCTTGGCCCTGGGCCTCCAGCTACGCCGCAGGCCTGGGTGCTGGTCCTTCCACTTCCTCGGGCCCCTCCCTCTCCCGTGTCGCTGCCACGCCCGTGATTCAGGGACCCGTCACCATCATAAAGTGAGAGCGCGGCCTCCACCTGTCCCACGACTCCGCGTGTCTCCTGACCCACCCGCGTCCGCCGTGTCTCCCGACCCACCCGCGTCCGCCGTGTACAAGCCAGGGCGCTGGGCTTCTCCCGCGCTGCGGCCGCCCGAGGACACAGGCTGCAGGCCGGGAGCTGCGCCTAGTGGGACGCTCGGTAGGCCCAGGGGGGGGGGGGTTCTCTCTCTCTCTCTCTCTCTCTTTCTTTTTTAGGTACAGAGCAGTAGGGATTTTTTTCTTCTCTCTCTCCCTCTTTTTTGTTTGTTTGTTTGGTGTTTTTTTGTTTGTTTAGGTTCAGAGACGTGGAGATTTTTTCTTCTCTCTCTTTTTTTCTCTTATAGGTACAGAGCAGTAGGGATTTTTTTCTTCTCTCTCTCTCCCTTTGTTTTCCTTTTTTAGGTACAGAGGGGTGGGGATTTTTTCTTCTCTCTCTCCCTCTTTTTTGTTTATTTGTTTGGGTTTTTCTTGTTTGTTTGTTTAGGTACAGAGAGGTGGAGACTTTTTCTTCTCTCTCTTTTTCTCTTTTATAGGTACAGAGTGGTAGGGATTTTTTCTTCTCTATCTCTTTTTTTCTTTTTTAGGTACAGAGAAATAGGATTTTTTTCTTCTGTCTCTATCTCTCTTTTTCTTTTATAGGTACAGAGTGGTAAGGATTTTTTCTTCTCTCTCTCTCTCCCTCTGTTTTTTTGTTTTGTTTTGTTTTGTTTTTGTTTTTTTGTTTGTTTAGGTACAGAGGGATGGAGATTTTTTGTTCTCCCTTTTTCTCTTTTACAGGTACGGAGGGATAGGGATTTTTTCTTCTCTCTTTTTTCTTTTTTAGGTACATAGGGGTGGGATTTCTTTCTTTCTTTCTTTCTTTCTTTCTTTCTTTCTTTCTTTCTCTCTCTCTCTCTCTCTCTCTCTCTCTCTCTCCCTCCCTCCCTCCCTCTGTCTTTCTTTTACGTACAGAGAGGTGGAAATTTTTTGTTCTCTCTCTCTTTTTCTCTTTTTTAGGTAAAGAGGAGTAAGATTTTTTTCCTCTCTCTCCTGTCTGTCTCTCTCTTTTTCTTTTATAGGTACAGAACAGTAGAGACTTCTTTCTTCTCTCTCTCTTTTTTTCTTTTTTAGCTACAGAAGGGTGGGGATTTTTTTCTTCTCTCTCTCTCTCTCTCTCTCTCTCTCTATCTATCTATCTCTCTTTGGTCGACGTATATGTAAATATGGGAAGAGCTGGCATTGCAGGGCTTGCACACTCACACACCAACGCTTCTCTGGAGCTGGGGCAGGAGTCCCTCCTGGGTGGTGGCCACTCCGGACTGTGCAGGCTCTGTTGCTGCACACTGCCGTGCCTGCCCTCTGTATCCACGAGGTCACCCCCCGCTGTCCGAAGGCACTTGCACCCCAGCCCTAGCTGTGTCCCGTGCTCTCCTCTTCCAGCGACGTAAGCTCATGCATTCTGCACAGAACCGAAGGAAGCCCACTAGGCTAGGAGCCATGAGCAGCCCCCCCGCCACCCCCCACCCTGCCGCCTCGGCTTCCCCTTCTGTGGAATGGGGATATGATCTGTGTGTCTGGAGCACCACGAGACAAAATGAAGAGGTGCATTTTCTTTTTCATGCTTTGAGCTCCTGGGAGAGCAGGTAACATAAAAATTCAAGGTGTTATTATTAGAGAGTCGGAAATTTTGTTCTATGCTAATTAAACTCACACCTTAGCACTTTACACGCAGGCAAGAGGCAGCATGACAGCGTGACACGCTCCCGAGCAGGAGGCGCTCTGCCTGCGAGCCCGAGACGGGCTGGGCCGTGACGGGTGCGTCCACCTGCCTTGGGCTCCCAGCTCTCCTCCCGCCTGGCCTCCGCCACCCGCTGGGCCTCCACCTCCCACTGGGCCTCCGCCTCCTGCCCCAGAGGCTGCTGGAGCTCTGGGCCCCGTGACTGCTCCCCATGCAGTTGTCAGCTGAGGTCAGGCTGGTGTGGGTGTAGTAAGGCAGCCCACGAAGCTTCCCCCTGCCCAGTCACCGCCACACGGGGACAGGCCCGCAGGATGCCCGCAGGAAAACAGGTATCTCTCCCATGATGGCTTTAGCGCTGCTGGGGGGGGCGTGCGGACTCGGGCCCCTCCACCGCCAGGGGGCTGCGTGCAGGGCAGGTCCTGGGACCCGGAGCAGGGAACCCGCCAGGGACAGCGGGCGCCAGCACTATTGACCCCATCTCCCCTCCGCAAGGGACAATGGCCAGAGAAACACCATCTCCCCCCTGCTCTTTTTCCCCCCAGGGTCAAAGAAGAGACTATCTATGGGGTAATGGAGCTGTCACCGAGAAGAGAGAAGTGCAAATTCACGGTTCTCTTGCGAGGCAGACACATCTGTGTTATCGTACCCTGCGCCAATAGTTTTTAAAACATAGTCGTAAAACGGGCTCCTGTACATAGGAGGGGGTGGGAGCTCTGCGGGGCTCCCCTTCTTCGGTGCGGGGCTCAGGAAAGGAACAAAATTAAGGGGAAGGATGACAGTGACTGGCCATGGGCCCTGACCCCTGAGAATGGAGGTAAAGGCTGAGAGGCAGAGGGCGGACGAGCGCCCCAGCTTCCCCCCAGAAGAACCCTATTTGCCCTACAGGACAGAGAGGCCAAGCCACGCCTGGGAGAAACCCGGAGTGACCCAGGCCAGGCGGGGGGGGGGAGGTCACCCCGGGAGAGGATCACCCCCAGGCAGGTCCACCCCGGGCCGTGACCCCGCGCGCTCACCTGGGCTGGGCGTCCGCGCACGCTCTGCTTTCACAAGCACCCACCCGCTCTGCCTTCCAAGTCTCCCCAGCAGCGGAGTCACTGGCCCCGTTTGACAGCTGAAAGCGCAGCCCGGAGGATCCCCTGGTTTTCCAGCATCACAGCACGGGCCTTGGGACCCCACATGCGTAGAGCCCCTTCCTCCATCGCCTCTGTCAGGGTGACCTGCTTGCCCGTCGGTCGCACCCACACGCCTCGGGCACACGGGGACACACCCCAGTTGATCTGGGCAGAGCCTCACAGCAGAACCGTGAGGGCCACGTGGCCGTCAGCTGGGGCCAGAGAAGCTCTTGCCTGCAGCCGCCGGCGAACAGCAGCATAGACGGCTCCACTGGGAAGACTCCAACAAATGAGCCACACGGTGACTTGTCCCCTTTGTGTGTTTCTAAGGGGTATAATTCAGGCTTCAGGGCTTCAGACCTCAGCCTTGGAAGGAGTCCCGGGGCCAACTCCCGGCAACAGGAGGCTCTGCTCCCCCGTCCCCGATAGGCGACTGTCCAGGCTGGTCACTAGGGAGGGTGTGGGGCCTCCCCATCTCAGCCCCCAGGAAGCGCATGCCCCCTCTTCTGTACCAGGCGGTCCCACCCCGAGTCCTGGACGCGGTTCACTGGGTCGGGGACGATTACACAAGATGCCACCACCCATAGACGGGCAGGTGACTTCTGACCCAAAAGAAGAGCTGGGCCAGCGCTTTGTCAGGAATGAAAGTAAGAAATGTTGGGGGGCAGAGGCGGGGACTGCCAGCGAGCAGGCTGGGTGCAGGTAACGAGGTGCGGTGAGAGCCAGAGCCATATGACAAGCGCCAAAACCACTGCAAGCAGGTTTTGAGGAGCAGAAACCTTATGAAGGAAAAGAGGGTAGTCGGATGGAGGGTAGCAGGCAGCAGGCCAGTGAGCAGGTGCGGCTCGGTCTGACCCCAGCTCAAGTCCATAGCAGCCGAATCAGGGGGGCTGCATACGGTTGCACAGGCTGCGCACTGTGTACACAGTGGTATGGCCTCCTCTACTGGTGGTGCCTCCGACGCTGCCTGGCTTTCAGGGCCGTGGGCTACGTGCTGGACGGTGGTGTTTGAGCCCTGGCTCTGCCTCTAACTGGCTGACTTTTGCCGCAGCCCGGTGTCTCTTCAGGCTCAGGGCTCCCCATCTATGAGATGGGATCACAGTGCTGATCCTACCTATCTCGGCATGGTCAAGAAGAGAAGAGGCGACTGTAGATGAGTGCGGGCTTTCAAGACATTGCTTTAAAAATGCAAATATGGGACGCCGGGGTGGCTCAGCCATTGAGCGTCTGCCTTTGACTCAGAGGGTGACCCCAGGGTCCCAGGATCGAGTCCCGCATCAGGGTCCCTGCAGGGAGGCTGCTTCTCCCTCTGCCTGTGTTTCTGCTTCTTTCTGTGTCTCATGAATAAATAAATAAAATCTTTAAAAAATAATAAAAATGCAAATATAAGAGTCCTCATTCTGTCTTTAAAAAAAAAAAACACACATACACACATCAGTTGAGACAGGGAAGGAGTGGAACGAGGCACGTAAGGCCAGGGCAGGAGGACACCGCATGTAGGAGACAATCTACGCCAAAGCTCTGGCGTCAGGACAAGTGGCGGAGCCCCATGGGGACGTCCCTCCGCAGCTGGTGTCCCGTCCCCCGAGAGCATCGTGTGGGGGGCTCTCGCTGCCCCTTCTCTGGACGACAGCCCTGGCCCCGGGAGGCTCGCCCCCTGCCCTCCATCGGTTGGCTCGCTCACCGCCAGCGGCAGACTTGTCTACCAAGCCAGGCTCCTGGCCTCCAGCTGTGGTTTATGTGGTCACATGATGCCTTGGCCACACCGGCTGTAAGTGTGCAAGACGTCGGGGCCACTGTGCCCCACCGCCGCCCAGCCCAGCGAGCGAGCCTGCCTGTGCGTGTATAGAAGGGATTCTGGGGAGTCAGGGACCGAGCATTCTCACCTCCATTGCGGCGGACTTTTTTTTTTTTCCTTTTTCATTATTTTCCTCATTTTCCCCACGCAGGAGCTAGCTTCTCGTGCACACGTTCACGCAGGGCACTCGGGAGGAGTAGGAGAGGGGAAGAAAGAATCTTTGCAACGTGTATTAGTAACATTTAATTAGCCCTGGATTACTTATTAGGTGACGATTATCCCTATTATGTCTGTCACAGATGAGCGACTACATACTGTCTAAGGGTTTATGGGCCTCAAGTTCTCCATCGAGTGTCACAAATTCCCATTATGTCCCCAGCACCGGGCTCTGCGTTTGGAGGCAAATCATCCCCTCTGTGCAGCCAGACGTTTCCCCTCCGACCTGGCGATGAAGGCGGGTTGGGTCAGCCGTCCCTCCGGTCAGTGCAGAGGACTCATCAGCGACATGCCCGGGGGGTGGCCCGACCAGCGGGAGAGGGGCAAGTCACTGCAAGTGGGCAGAAACGCCCACTCCCACCCCGGGGTGTCCTCCACGGGGGCGAGGCCAGCCAGTCCAGGTCTCGCGGGTGTTGCACCAGGTCATGGTCTGCAAACCCTTCATTCTGTTGTTGGGAAAACACACTTGCAAGGAGCATCATGCCCGCACACAACGGCCAGAGCCCCACAGTGGCCGGGGATGAGGCGGCGTGCCAAGGCCCAGAAGCCAGGAGCTGACGACGGCCTTGGCTTAGGTGCTGGACCTCTCAGAGATAGGTTGCCAGCCCGCTGTGCCAGGTTAGGATCTCCCCACTCACCAGCACCCCAAAGGTCAAGGTGTGTGACACATGGACAGGTAGATGCCATCATCTTCATGTCTGATGGTGGCTGAAATGCCATCTTCAGATTTTTCTTTTCTGCTGAATTTGGCATGCCCTTTTAAATGGGAAACCTGGGTGCCTCTGCGGTTGAGCATCTGCCTTCGGCCCAGGGCGCGATCCTGGGGTCCCGGGATCGAGTCCGGCGTCGGGCTCCCTGCATGGAGCCTGCTTCTCCCCCTGCCTGTGTCTCTGCCTCTCTCTCTGTGCCTCTCATGAATAAATAAATAAAATATTTTTAAAAAATGCACAGCACCCTACACCAGCTACCACCTTGTTAGCATAAGTGGTCTTTCCAATCCTCTCGATTTCATGTATTTTATTTTCATATTTTTTAAGATTTTATTTATTAGAGAGAGAAAGAGACAGAGGACGAGCAGGGGGAGGGGCAGAGGGAGAAGCAGACTCCCCGCTGAGCAGGGACCCAGGACCCTGGGATCATGACCTGAGTCCAAGGCAGATGCTCAACCGGCCGAGCCCCCCAGGCGCCCCCTCAGTTTAATGTATTTGAAAACACTAAGCTAAGGTCTACTGAAGGTCAGACACAGCGTGGGGAGTGGGCTCTAGAGATCGTCCCAGAGGAAGATCTGATGGAGGGAGAGGACTTGCAGGCCCCCCAGGAGGGAAGAGGGCAGGCGAGGAGAGAACGGGGATGAGCCCCTGCAGACGCCCGAGCAGCCACAGCGGGACAAGCAGGAAGGACGTGGGGGCTGGGGATGCGCCTGGGACGTTTCTACCCCTCTCATCATTTCCTGCAGAAACTCAGCTTCTGTGCAACTGAAAACAAGGCAAATTCACCAACCACGTGTAAATACACCCACAAAGCTTGGGTGAATTTGGATTAAAAACATTGAAAGACAACAGCATCTACATCAGTAACAGGAATCGAGCGTGACTAATTTGTGCTGCTCTAAGCTGAGTGAAGTAAGTGAATCAGAGAAGGACAAACATTATAGGGTCTCATTCATTTGGGGGATATAAAAATAGTGAAAGGGAATAAAGGAGAAACGAGAGAAGATGAGTGAAAATATCAGTGAGGGTACAGAACGTGAGAGACTCCTAACTCTGGGAAACGAACTAGGGGTAGGGGAAGGGGAGGTGGGCAGGGGGTGGGGGTGACTGGGTGACGGGCACTGAGGGGGGCACTTGGTGGATGAGCACTGGGTGTTATGCTGTATGTTGGCAAATTGAACTCCAATAAAGAAACAAATCAAAAATAAATAAATAAAGTAAAAAGCCAAAAATAAATAAATAAACTAAAAGATAAAGCAAAAAGCCAAAAATAAATTAAGTAAATAAGTAAGTAAATATAAGTAAGTAAGTAAATAGATAGATAGATGACGATAGAAAAATTAAAAGATAAAGTAAAAAGCCACGCGTGGTGTTCAGGTGACCGCAAGCACCGCCGAGTGTGGTGTAGTGCAGTGGGCAGGCCCACCCGGTCGCGAGTGCGGGACCCCCTCCCTCCCGCTTGACACGGTGAGACCTGCGGAGAACACCCCGTGTGCCGCCCGGCCCGTCCTCGGGGTCCACACCGTCAAGTCTCCCTTGGGCATCTGCGGCACCCGGACTGTGCCTCTTGGGAAACCGATCAAACCATAAAATCAAAACACGGGGGGACGCCTGGGTGGCTCAGTGGTTGAGCGTCTGCCTTCGGCCCAGGGGGTGACCCCGGGGTGGGTCCTGGGATCGAGCCCCGCATCGGGCTCCCTGCACGGAGCCTGCTTCTCCCTCCGCCGGTGTCTCTGCCTCTCTCTCTCTCTCTCACTGTCTTTCATGAATGAATAAATAAATGAAATCTTCAAAAATAAATAAATAAAAAGGAACAGATAATGGGGTGTGTGGGTGGCTCAGCCCATTAAGCAACCGACTCTTGGCTTGGGCCCAGGTCTTGACCTCAGGGGTCATGGGATCAAGCCCACGTGGGGCTCTGAGCTCAGCAGGGAGTCTGCTGGAGATAGTCTCTCTGCCTCTCCCACCTGGTTCGTGCCCGCACCCTCCCCCCTGCAAAAAAAATCAAAACACGGACTCAGACATCACCGAGTGGCACTCGGCACGCACTTACATAATCCGTGTGGATACGCATGATGCACACTCACACCTAACAGGGGCTTGGGGCCCATCGGCTGAGGGGTAGGAAGTGAGTCCGAAGCTCCCTGGGTCGCCGGCCTCGGCCTCTTCCCAGGCAAGCAGCGCCTGGTGGGCACAGGAGGCGGAGGGGAGGGTCGTCCGCATGGAGTGTGGCGCCCAGGGCCTGGCTCTGCGTCCTCACTCTCCTGCACGTGCCGTGTGAGCCTGGGCCAGTGACTTCAGCTCTCTGCACGTTCCTTCCCCCTCTGCCACATGAGGGCCAGGGCGGCAACTGCCCCGTAGGATGGTTGTGAGCGTGGCAGGCTCGTTGATATACGTAAAACGTCTGGAACGGTGCCTGGCGTGATGTCAGCGCCGTGTCATATTAACACCCATTGTTCTTGGCTTGACGCGGCTCTTCCTGGACCACGTGCAAGTACCTTCCAGGTGCTTTGTTGGGTTAAAAAAAATTAAGATGAAGCCATCCTCTATGAGTCATCTTGCAGCTAGCTTTTACTCTGAATATCCATGAGCTTCAATATCCCACCCACCCCCCGCCTGCCCCACGCATCCCGTCCACACCGGCCAGCGGGGTCCTTGGAGGCATTTGCAGGCCTATTGCACGGGGAGGAAGGGCGTCACCTGCTCACCCCTTGGTTCTGTTGGTCCCTCTGGTCCAGGCTTCGGAGCGCGATGCCACCACATCCCGGTCACCGATTCGGTCCTGCACAGGCCACTGCTGGGTCGCAGACTGGCCCTGGTGGCACAGACACTGAGATTCCCTAAACTGGAGTTTGTTTTAAAGGCACTAAAGACCCGGAACGAGCCCGAGGAGACTCCGCCCATGGACGCGTGTGCCTGTGTGCCCACGTGTGCGCCCACGCCCGCATGCAAAGGATCACCGTGGGGTTGCTGGAGCTCCCGCATCAGGCGCACGGGCGCGGCGTGCATGGGCAGAGCCACCTGCAGTGGTGACCGCTCCCTTTCTCCATTTGCACTCCTCACCTTACCTGATGATGCGATGGGTCCCCAGACAAATGTTTGGGGACAGGCGGGGGCCGGAGACCCCGGGCTGGTGCCCTCTGGCCGGCAGCTCCCGGGGAGAGGGGCCAGGAGGGACGGCGGTGAGCACTTCGCTCTGCACTTAGCTGTTCTCATTAACGAGCTCTCGGGTGCAGGTCTTCACAGCAGCTCCCTGGCTCCCGAGGCTTTGTCACCCCACCCGCGACAACCTCTGTTAGTCAATAATAACAGCTCATTTAAAAATAGCAGCCTCCACTTGTTTGCACTGTTATTATCGGCGCCTGGCTTCTATCCCCAGAAGACTCGGGAGAGGTGTGCGACCTGCTTCCTCCGGAGCTTCTCGCGCGGAACCTGCCTCCAGATCTTGGGGGGAAGACAGGCACGTCTTTAGCAAACACTCACAACGTAATTGCCAGGCAGTTAGGGTCCGCGACAGTAAAATACAGCAGTTGGCGGCACGGTAGGTTCATTAGTCAATAAAGCATCGCCGCGCGTTTTATTGAATTGTAACCCTATTTTGCCCTGGTGCGGACCTTGTGAGGCTTCCACCTCCGTATAAATCTGAGTGATTCATTTAGCATTCAAAGTCGGGGAAAAGGAGGATTTGGTCCAATTCCAACGCAACCCTGCTCCATTAGCTATCTTTATTATTATCTGCCTCTGCCCCTCTCTTGTCAGTGGGGACGTTTTGATAAAAGCTCGTGTCGGAAATAAATCAGGGACTGAATGGCAGGATGTGCCCCAAACATCGCTCCTACGGGCCACCCCACCCGTTTATATGTAGAAACCGATTCCGCCCCCACGGCGGCCCCAGGAGGGCCCGCGCCCGGTGAGGAGGCCAACCGGGCAAGGTCCCAGCTGCCCTGTGTCCACCCAGCCAACTGGCAAATACAGAGAAGCTTCTCCTTTTCCTGACATCTGACTCGAAATAAGCTTGACATGATCTAATTAGTGCTAGAACCCTGTGAGGAGCGTTTCCTTGTCGAGATTGTTTATTTAGGGACGGAAACGTAGCCCTATTGCTAGAGCTCCCACCCCCAAAAGTCGGCTGGACACCGAAAGGAAAAAAATGATAAGAGGGCATACGGTGATTTTATTCATTCCGTATTTGTTTCAGAGCATCACAAATATTTGTTTGTAAGCAACATTCTCCTACGGTGGGGTCTGGGATCATGTAAGCAAGAAGGTAGATTTAAAAACCGTGAGGAGCGAGACGTAGAAAAGCCACAGATAAAATACTGCGGAATTACGGAGAGTAATGAAAAATATACCTTTTGCTTTTAGGAAATGTTATGTTTTTAAAGCGTAGGGAATGTGAAGCTTGTTACCAGGACCTGGGGCCCGTGATCTACTCTTTTTTTTTTTTAAATAACTGCCAGAAAATGGGAGGAAAATACTAAAAATTATGGCACGCCCCAAATAGAATAGGACAGGAGGACAGAGGAATTTCAAAAGCCCAGCATCAAGTGCACACTGCCACCCGCCTAGGCAAGGGGGAGGACCTCGGTCACACATCCGAGGGGCCCTGGATGAGCCCTGGAGGGTCCGGTTACTTCCAGGACTCTGACGCAGAGCCCCACGATCACATTTTGGGGAGCTTGTTTGGCTTGTGCCACTACATTAGCGACACGCTTGGAGTGGCCTTTCAGGCTGGGGCTCCCGCTCTGCACCGTGCCCTCTGCAGAAGCTTCCATGGAAAGCATCGTGCGCTGTTGGTTTGAGACGGGCCTCCCGGTGTCCGGACGGCTGACAGTCGGGCAAAGTGAACCTGAACAGGAGCACTCGTGGGCAGGAACAGAAGGGATTTTTTTTTTCTAGCCATCGAGTGCGGTGAGCAGGTGTTGCAGCGGCCGGAGAAGCGTGCCAGAGGGAGGCGACGGGTTTGGGGAGGCCCAAACGGGGCTGGCATGGTCAGGCAGGCCCGAGGCACGGGCACGTAAAGCAATGGGGACTTTTCCACAATTTTCAGGAAGTGGTCCCTGTTGGCCAGGGCCAGACCCCAAGAAGCAAGCCCTCCCTGTGCGGCCGGCCGGGCCCGGAGCACTTCCCTTCCTTGGCCTCTTTCTCCCTCTTTCTGCCACACGCAGCCCTGATGCCCATGTCTAAAAAAAAAAAAAAAAAAAAAAAGTCCATAATTTAATTTGAGGGTGGGGGGTGGAATCAGTTGGCAAATGCTCATTAGACAATTGGGTCTTTGGAAACGCTATCTTTAGGTTTTTTTTTTTAATTGACCTATTATTTTGCTTGCTCTGGCTGCCACAACCCCCACCGCAAACAAGGAGATGCTCGCTACCTGGACTTTCTTTGATGAATAGTTTTAATTAAAAAATTCTGTACCGTAAGTATTTTAATGTTACAAACATACCAAAGGTATGCAGTCATAAATTTAAAAACACATTTAAATTAATCTATAAATATGCTACGAAATTGACAGGGTATATTTAAGCAGGGGGATGCGGCATAGATAGCTAATGATGACAATTAAGAATCGTGTAAAATAAATGAAAATCAATACTCAGAACAGTTTGGGGAAAAAAAAAGGGAGAAAGAGAGGAACTAAAACAACACGTAGTTTTTCTATTAGGAGAAAAATTAGTGGCTGCTTATAGTCTTGAAATGTCTGCCGCATGGGAAGGAGGGCGGCGGGAAGCATTCCTTTGCACATTGTCACGGATCATAAAGACTCATGCGGGCCCTCCCTGCCGGGGTGACCGGAGGGGCCAGCTCGGGCCTGGTGGCCTGGGAAGAGGATGGGCCTGCTTTGATTCCTTAAACAAAATCCACATCTTGCCAGTTACAGATGGAAAGGAAACGGTCAAAGGTTCCTGAGCTCTGTGCCTCGATGCTGATAGGCGGACACTTAGGTTTTTTGCACTTAATGATCTGGGTGGGGTTTTTTTGTTTGTTTTATTTTTTGTTTTTTTATTTTTGCATTTTAAGCACCATGACAAGTGGAGCGGGTGCTCGCATCCCAGGAGACAGGGGCCTTCTGGGGCCAAGATGACCAGCTGGGAACCGGTGCTGTGGCCACTACCTGCCCTCCACTCAACAGGGCGCAGAGCGCTCTGCATGCCGCCTTGGAGAGAGCACCATCTGCGAGGAGATGTATGTGCCACTCCCACCAATCCACAGAGTGCTTTGCTAAGCCGAACCAGGAGCTGTGCTCTAACCTTTATTACTACATTCATATTAACAGACAACTCTGCGTCTTTCAATCATGTATTTTCCTCTAATTAAGGCATATTCACTTTTTTCCCCTAATTAGGTATTCTTTGTTGCATAATGTTTGCTCTAATCTTTCGGAATCTTTCTCAATATCCAGTCATTACAGGCTCCCCTCCAATCCAACCAAAGCATGTTATTTTTTCTGCTAATTATATCCTCATTTACAGATTGGCGCCTCTTCTGATTGGCTCTGTGCACCAGTTGCTATGACTTCATTAGCCGCGTCTCCTGACCCTGTTATTTCTTGTGACAGGACTCGCCCCTCGTGTCCTGTGGCTCGAGATCCCTGGGTCAGTTCTCGCCAGGGTTGAAATCGTGTCAAACACGCGGGGGTTTAGGGTGCGAGCATCACTGCTTCGGTGGCTAATTACTACACACAGCCACGGTACAAATTACCGCTGTTGGCTGGGCCTTCCCTTCTCTCTCTTTTTTTTTTTTTTTAATGAATGTTTTAAAGGTGTCATTAACAGGTTAGTTTTTATTTATTTTTAAATGTGCCTGATTTAAAAAAAAAAAAAAAAAGGAAATGTGTCTCCCTGCTATACCTCCTAAAGAAGCCACCTTTTGAGCACGAAACCTCAAAAACCCTTAGTTTCGTACAGGGCTGCCGCTGTAGGAGCAGAGAACTCCAGCTCGACTCAGTTATTGTCAAACTCAAAAAAAAGTTTGAAGTTTAAAATCTCAGAAGTGGTGCTAGCTGAGTTTTCTGAATCTGGGCATACACGAAATAATGAGAAAACAAGCAAATTTGAAAACAACGCCAATTGTATAAAACCACAACACCCGAACACAGATTGCAATTGTTAAGAAAGAGCAAGACAAAGCTCTCTGGGCGATCAAATTAACAAAAAAGAGTTTAACTGATGAGACAAGATCTGTATATTAAGAGATAATTAAAACGAATGAATTACATTTGCATGCCAATGCAATCTTTTTAATAAGCAGAGCAGAGTAATGGGTTGTGAACATTTTGGGGGTACCCAGCGAGGACAGTTGAGTCGTGGATCCCCAGTTTCAGATTCTAGGCCATCAGGATAACCCAATTTCCTAGGAATCCAAGACCTGGGAAGAATCATGCCGGCAGAGTTTAAATGCAAGTTAGTTAATATGAAAAATGCTGTATCTAGTTGTTTGCAAAATTACTTTTGTTGATTAAAAGGCTCTTCAGAACTTCCGGCTGGTGAAAGGGTTTTAAATTGTCTAATGCTGATTGTGATTGCTATGCAGAAAAAAGGCAGTGCAAAGCAAACCATTATATCACTGAATCTTTGTTAAGCAGGCCTTGAAAGTGTCTGACAGCATAATTAATCTTGTGATATGAACAAAGAAACCAACTCAATAGTATTGAAGATGCTTATTAAAAATACTAAATACCTTTTTCCACTTAAAAACCTTTTGAAACAGTGTGGGAAGTGGCATTACCTTTTTGTTTCTGCAGCATTTTCAACTAAAATTGATACTAGAGGCCTACAGCACAGCAGCAAAACTGTGAAGTGGACAACAATAAGAATTAGCTTTAAAAAAAAAAAAGAAAAAGAGGGTCCCTGACCAAGAGCGCGGGCTGGGCTCACCCACCTGGCAGTGGCGGGTGCTGACAACTCGCCTTGCAGGAATCCCGCTTGCCGGCGTCGAGGCAGGGCAAACGGTTGACATCCTCCTTCGGTAACCAGAGCCTACAAGATCTGGGCCCTTCCTTGAAGTTGCCTTTCCACTCGGGGATCTCAAGTGAGAGCTGCGCCACACAACCGTTTATGACTCCCAGGAGCTTCAGGCCCAGGGCATATTCAGGTTCTTTGGGGTTCCTATGAGTTAGGGCAGCGTCTGAGTTACCTGAGGAACTGAGCCATGTCTATATCCCGGGAAAAGTGCCTGAAGCCCCAACGAGCCACCAGCGTGATTTTTCTTCTTATTTATTTTTTATTTTTTCTTGAAGTATAGTTGACACACATGTTACATTAGTTTTGGGTGTATGACATCATGACTGGACAAGTCTGCACATTATGCCATGCTCATCACAAGTGTAGCTACCACCTGCCACCACACAACATTGTTACAATACCATTGGCCGTGTTCCCTATGCTGTCCTTTCAATCCCTGTGACTTACTCATCCCATACCTGGAAGCCTGTACTTCCCACTCGTCTTCACCCATTTTGCCCATCCCCCCACCGCTTCCCTCTAGAAACCATCAATTTGTTCTCGTTTTTATGGGTCTGTTTCTGCTTTTGTTTGTTTGCTTTTTTTTTTTTTAGATTCTATATGTAAAGTGAAATGATATGGTATTTGTCTTTCTTTTTTAAGATTTTTATTTGTTTATCAGAGAGAGAGAGAGAGAGAGAGAGCACAAACAGGAGGAGTGACAGAGGAAGAGGGAGAAGCAGACTCCCCACTGAGCAGGGAGCCCGATGCAGGACTCAATCTCAGGACACTGAGGTCATGACCTGAGTTGAAGGCAGACACTTAACTGACTGAGCCACCCCAGCATCCTGGTATTTGTCTTTTTCTATCTGACTTACCTACCCCCTTAGCATAATTCTTGTTCACAAATGGCAAGATCTCATTCTTTTCTATGGCTGAGTAATATTCTGTCCTAATATACACCACATCTTTACCCATCCATCTATCGATGGACACTTTGTTTGCTGCCATATCTTGGCTATTATAAATAACACAGCAGGCAGTACACAAGGGTGTTTGTTCTTTTCAAATTGGTGCTTTCAGTTTCTTTGGATAAATACACAGCAGTGGAATTACTGGATCATATGGCAGTTCTGTTTTTAGTTTTTTTAAGGAAACTCCACACTGTTTTCCAGAGTGGCTGCACTCCACAACAGTGCCTGGAAGGTGCTTTTTCTCCACACCCTCGCCGACACTTGTTATTTTTTTCTTTCCAATTCCAGCTATGCCAACACGTGTGAGGTGACATCTCATTGTGGTTTTGATTTGTATTTCCCTGATGCTGAGTGATGTTGAGTATCAGCACTCTTTCCAAGCTGTACTGGCAATGCATGGGTGAGGCAATGGTGCACCCACTGTCCTGCAGGCCAGAACGCTACAAGTAGACATAGGAACAGTGTCTTATGAGTGGAGGAGGGCTCTCTCCCCTTATGGGCTTGGATTTTTGCCCAGGATGGCAGCTAAAGAGAGCTCTGACATGTGACACATATGCAGTTGGCAATTGCTGAGTATCTAAAACCACATAATTTCAGTGCATACATCAATAAGCATTCATTTAGCTCACACATCTGCGGAATGACCTGAGGGTTGGCTGATCTTGACAGAGCCGTTCCACTGATCTTGGCTGGGCTTACTCCTGCAAGTCAGTTGGACTCAACTGACCTCTACTGGACCTAGCTGGACAACTCAGCTTCAGGAAATCCTCATCCTCAGTGGCCCAGGCCTGTTCTTCTTAGGGAAATGGCAAAATGTAAGAGAGAAAGTGGAAACAGCAGAGGGGGCCTAAGGCCTAGGCTCATAACTGGAAGTCAGTGCTGTAGTAAGCAGAAAATAGTCATTGGAACAGAAACCCATGTAGAGAAAATCAGAAAAGGGACTAAAAAGGAACCCATTCATACATTTGTATTCGGCATGCTTACATCCTACACTTTTTGATTAAAGAGAGGTTTCACATCTCGTTATAACTCAAAGTCTTCTGCAAAGTAGGACTAAAAGGCAATTTCTTTACCTTGGTATTGAGGAGAATAAATTCAAATGAACTATTGGTTTTCCAGGATGCAGGTAATCAGATGAGAGATGAGTCAGGAGAATACAGATTTGAAAGGAGATGGCTTGAACCATCACTATTTGCATTGAAATGTCCATCAACCAAACAAACGCACAAAAAGGAAAATCCAAAATCAACAGAAAAGATGTTTCCATTAATAAGAAAGTTCAGCAAGAAGGCTAGATAGACCATCAAACCACAGAAATCAATAGCATTTCTTTTCATCAACAATAACCAACCAGGAAATACAATAAAAAAAAAAAAATAAGACCCAGTTCATTACAGCAACAACACACAAAGTATACAGAAATAATACCTTTAAACTCGAATGATAACACTATAAACATGCCAATACTGCAGTTAATTTATAAATTTAAGTCAATAAAAATGAAAATTCAAAAAATCCAAATTATATTTTTAACAAAATCCACAAATGTACTCTATCATTTAAATTCAGCCTAAAATTACTCTAAAATTAGGTGAAATAAATAAATAAACATATAAACTTAGTTCACTCAATAAATTTAAAAGGAGATTAAAGAGGAAAGAGTTGTTGTACCAAAGATAAAGTCATGCTCATAGCAATAGAAACTGTATAGTGATAGCAAAGAATAAACAGACCAGTAGACCAGGAGCACCACAGACATAAGGAGAAAAGCCAAATGTATCAGTAGACATTTTTGGGAAACCTAGATCACTTCATAGAAAAATATGAAACAAGATCTCTACTCATTCACATTGAAGTGGATTCTAAGTGAATTGAAATGTGAAGATGTGAGGTATAAATATGAATGAGAAAAAATATATAATTATTAGAAGAAATTATAATATTACTGACTTGGGGAGAGAAAATACTTTTCAAAATATAAATTTAATTAATTAACATATAGTGTATTATTAGTTTCAGAGGTAGAGGTCAGTGATTCATCAGTCTGATATAATACCCAGTGCTTGTTACATCGCACATCACCCAGTTACCCCACCCTCCTACCCCTTTCCAAACAGAACTTTAAAAACTTAAATAAGAAAAAACATCTGACATCAAAATGAAGGCTTCTGGTTCACCAAAAATACCTTGGATAAGTTAATAGACCGAAGACAGAATGGGAGAAGAATTTGCAATATTTTAAACTGAGAAAGTGTTAATACCTAGATGGTAACCCTTACAAAGAAAATGGCCAAATTATGTTTCTCAGGCAATTTACAGAAAAGGAAACTCTAAAAGCTGGCAAATATAAAAGGAGAGGCTGAAAATCATTAGTAATCAGAGAAATGCAAATTAAAACAAAAAGGTATCATTTTATACCTAATGCATTTGCAATGATCGGACAGCTAGAAAATCCCCAGTGTTTGCAGGGGTGAGGGAATATCAGATTCTTGCACTGTGCTGGTGCCCCCGTGGCTACTAAGTCATGTCAAATGCACACACTGTTCATGACTCAGGTGGGTTCTCTGGCAAACAGATGCTGAGAGTGAGCCACGCAGACAGGAAGTTTACCAGGGTGTATGCTCGGAGTCAATGTTCAGGGGAGTGAAACTGGTGGGAGAAGCTGAACTGGAGCACTGTCCCTGTGAGGGCCTCAGCTATGACTCTATCCTCCAAGGAGTTCTGCAGCTGGGATGGCCTTTCAGAGCTGTCCCACCTTGTCACCATGAGGCCAAGCCCAGGACCCCGTGAAGCAGCTCTCTTAATTCCCTGGAGGGCATCTCAGTTGAGAACCATTGGCAGCCAACTCCAACAACCATGGCAGCAGCTGGAGCTCCCATGACCCTGAAGAGGACCCACCACAGCAACCACCACTCCTCATGACCCAGGAGTGCTGGCATTGGGCCGAAAGAAGTACTCCTAGACGGTTGGAAGGAACACGTGAATGTTGGTCACAGCACGAATTGTGAAGGCAGGAGTTGGAGGCCTACACGTCTAGCCCTGGGAAGGTAAGTAAAATGTGAAAATGTACAGTGATTCAGAGCAGTGGATTATATATACACACAGCAATATGGACCTTAACATATATAGAGATGAAAATATACTCCCACTAACAACAACATGCACCTGTCCAGAACATAGGCTAAGGGATAGACTAAGCACGCTGTAGTGGTTGCCAATCCGAGTAAGGGAATGGGGTGAAAAAAGAATAAATAGACACATCAAAAATAAGGTCTTCCACAGATTGAGGATTATAAGGGATTCAATCCTTTGAACCTGAGTCCCAGAAGAATAACAGAGGCCATGGTAGTGTCAGAAACTTCTAAACAGAATTTGGGCCAGCCTCCAGCTAGTTCCTTGTACCATACTCCCCCCCCACCCCCCCACCCCCCACACACACACTAACCCATTGAGGTATTCTCGATGCAATCTAGTTGCATCTTGGGCTGTTCAACTCCAACTAGCAAAAATTCCCTCCAACCATGGGGGAAAGAACAGCATTATTGGACTTCTTGAAAACCTCCATATATTCAGGTAGGCATACAACTGGATGATTTAAAGGACTCTTAGGGATAATTTTGATTGGATTTTTTTTTAACTTATATGCATTACTGGGCCTATGATAGTACAATTGCTCCAGCATGGAGTTGTGGTTCTGCTGGTATATCTATTTGCCAAGTAAGCAGGACTAGGGGCAGTTTTCCAGATGTTTTGGGCTTATGTTTTCCTCCTTGAATCTAGCTAAGGGCTTGTAAGGGACATAAAAAGGTCGAAGTTCTTTCTTCCCACTGAGACTTTGGAGGGCATAATAAATTCGAGCATGGAGTTGGAGAAGATTCTGTCGTTGGGAAGGTAGGCACAGAATCAGGAGAGAGGAAGGCAGAGGGTGGTGATGGCCCCCACAGGGAGGGAAGGCATTCCTGGAGGAGTCACAAGTGAAAAATGCAGTTTTACGAGGAGAAACAACATTAAGGAGATACTCAAGTATTTTTAAACTGTGAAACTGCCAAAGGGAATTTGAGGCAGAATGTATACAGTGCACGTGGGGAAATTTTTTTTTTTTTATAGAAAAACCCAGTTTCTAGGATATTCTTATCACAGACTTGGGAGGCAGGGAATAGAACAATGGCTTTGTTGAACTCCTAATGCCAAGAGAGTCCAGGCCTTGTCTAAACGTCTAGGCTCTTGAAAGTAAGAACATAGATAAGAAGGTGTGTTAAGAAGCAGTCTGATTGCCAGTACTGAGGGCTACAGCCAGGAGAGGAGTCCTGCTCCTCTTTGGGCCCCAAGTTATCCAACTGTAAAAGGAAAAGGTCAGATTTTTTTGTTGGAGTTTCTATGACTTGATGTTGGAGAGCGATGTAAGGAAGTTGGTAAGATTCCTGCTCCGGGAGTTGCAGCAGCACAGCCGGGTCCCGTCATATAAGCAGCAAACCGATGGGGTTCTTGGCTTAGGAGGAAGACGATGGAGGAGGAGGGAAGGGGTTAGGCTGGGAGATGGTGCAGGAGGAGAAGGAAAACTAATCATTTAAGCAGAGAATCTGCTGGCATTTGCTCCCTTCTCAGTTGGTTGTAGTGTGAGCATCTCACCATCTTAGAATAAGCCTAGGGCTTAAAAATAAACATATTTAAATATTTTATGGCTCCTTTTGGAGATTTTTAAAATTTATTATTGAAGTCTAATTGACATACAGGGCTATCGTATATGGCCTCTCGATGCAATCTAGTTGCATCTTGGGCTGCTCAACTCCAACTAGCAAAAATTCCCTCCAACCATGGGGTAAAAAACAGCATTATTGGACTTCTTTAAAACCTCCATATATTCAGGTAGGCATACAACTAGATGATTTAAAGGACTCTTAGGGGTAATTCTGATTGGATTTTTTTAAACTTATATGCATTACTGGGCCTATGATAGTACAATTGCTCCACCATATGTATATGTGAGTACTTCCCCCTTTTATGAAACAGAATCCTCCTACCTCCTCAGAGGGTGAAATGACAAAATATTTTCCCAGTTGCCCTTGCAAATCGAGCACAGGAATATGAGTCTTTGGATTAATCTTTAATGAAACAATGAAAGGGGACTGTATGGAATCCATTCTGCAGATGGTGATGTGGCACCGATAGCATAGTGACAACACAAGGGATGGATGCGTAGGGTCTGTGCTGTTGGTGGTAGCAGCCATAAAGTATAGGCTCAGCAAACAGTGCTGAGTGTCTCTGTGGAATGATTGGGGCATCTTTTCTAGTCACACAATTCCTAAATCTGGCTCTATAGCCCTTTTGGATATAAAGGTTACTCAAAATCCCTTTTAGTAAATTTTTTTTTTTTTTGGTTTTAAATTAGCCTGCTTTGATTTCCGATGGTTGAAGCTAAAAATCCTGATGTAAACACATGCAGATATTATACATCAACTCCCATTCAAGCTGCAACCATTCTTCTTTAAATGTTTGGTTTAATTCACCAGTGAAGCCATCTGGATTTATAGCTGTCATTGTAAGAAGTTTTTTCATTTTTCATATATAGGGCTACTTAAATTTTTTATTTCTTCTTGTGTCAATTTTGGTAATTTGTATCTCTCTAACGTTTTTCATTTCTTCCAAGTTGTTAGAATTGTTTACATTAAATTGCTCATGATATTCCCTTATTATACTTTAAATCTCTATAGAAGCTGCACAACGTCCCCTTTTATTTCTAGTATAGTTCACCTATGCCTTCTTATATTTTGTTCAGTCTATCTAGAGATTTATTGATTTTATTTATCCAGTCAAAGAATAATTTTGGGTTCACTGATTTTTTTTCTTATAGTTTGTATATTCCATTTTTATAAATTTTTATTATATATTTTCTTCTTATTTAGGTTTAATCTGCTTTCCTTTTTCTAGCTTCATAAGATATAATCTTATATGCCTTGTTTTAGACTTTTCTTTTTCTTTTTTTTCCCAAAAATGAACATTTAGGGCTATATATACACTTTTCTCTAAAGAATTTGCTTTAGAAACATCTGACAAATGTGGTATGTCATGTTTTCATATTCATTCAACTCCAACTATTTTTTATTTTCTCTTGTGATTTCTCTTTTGGTCCACAAATTTCTCAGAAATATTTTCCCCAAATGTTTGGGGATTTTTCAGATATATTTTTTATTATTGATTTCTATCATACTAAAAACATGTCATATGATTCCAGCCCTTTAAATATAGTCACACTGTTTTAATGGTTCTGCATGTTGTCTATTTTGGTAAATTTTCTATGTGTAATTGAAAAGAAAACATATTTTGCTGCTACTGGCTGAAAAGTTCAAAAAATGCCAATTACCCCCCATTGACTGATGGTGTTACTACAGATTTCTGTAAAATTATAAATTTTATACTTGTTCTATTAAATACTGAGAGAGGAGTGCTGAAATCTTTAACTCTATTTTGTATTTGTCATTTTTTCCTTTTAATTCTATCCATATTTTGTGTGCTTTGAGGATCAAGTTTCAGTTACATATATGTTCTGATGTGGCTTTTTTTTTAAGATTTGAAGTTGTATCATTAAGAAATTCTATCTGTGGTTAATATTCCTTGTCTACTTTCTATGATCTTAATATGTTCACATCAGTCTCTTTATCATGAGCTTTTGCATTTATATACCTCTTTCTGTTTTTTTGTTTTAAGTTACTTGTGTTATTATTTTTAAAGTAGATTTTTAAAATAACTAGATATTAATCTTTGGTATTCAGGATTAAAAAAAAACATAATCACAAAGAATCCTTTATATCCTAAAAAAAAGTATCTTTTAAAAAATAATTTTAGGTACACATGGGTGGCTCAGTGATTGAGCATCTTTGGCCTGGGTCATTATCCTGGGGTCCTGGGATCAAGTCCCACAATGGGCTCCCCACAGGGAGTCTGCTTCTCCCTCTGCCTATGTCTCTGCTTCTTTCTGTGTCTCTCATGAATAAATAAATAAAATCTTTTTTAAAAAAATGAAAATAATTTTTAAAAGTATTATATCATTACTCATCTATTTACCATTTCTGATTCTCCTCATACCTTTTTGGAGACCTGATTTTCAATGTGGTGTTTTATTCCTTCTACACGAATCTTTAATATTTCCTGTAGCTTTTGCATATGGTATTGTTTTTGCACAAAAATGCTCTTCTGCAAACACCCACCTGGCCATTTCCCCACTGCTTTGTCTTTTGCTCAGATGTCACAGTCTATCTCAGGTCCCTTTAGTCACTTAATATTGTAATATCCTGCTTCCCTGATATTCTATAACCCCTCCTTGTTTTATTTTTCTTACAACATTTAACACCATCTGACCTGTCTGGCAATTTGTTTTTTGTATGTCTCCCTGCAGGTGGAATGTAGCTCCATGAGAACAGGGAATTTTAGATGTTTCTTCTTTGATGCACCTATATACTAGTGCCTGCTCACATTAGTACTAGTGACAAACCTATCACTAGTGCCTAAAACTGGGTCTTGCACAGGGTAAATGATCAAGTTGTGTACAATGAAATAACGAAGCTTATTTTCTGATCCTACAAGGAGCAGAGATGTCCTTCTCACCTCTTAGTCTGAATCTACTCCCAAATGCATATACAACTCTAGCGCTAGCCAACTTGTTCTACCCAGGCAGTTAACTTATTTACTGCTCCATCCAATGTTGTGACTCGATCCAATAATTAGACCTGTACTGAATGTGCCCTTTCAGCTTGGTCCAAGATTTGCTGAAAACTGTCTCAGAGCCAGAGCTTTTCCATTTTCCTTCTGGAAATACAGAAGGAAGAGGGTATAGATACTGTCTCAGGCTGCCCGTGGACCTCTGTCAGGGAGTCTGGTAAACTGACCCATGAGCACAAGGTCAGGTGATGACACACAGGTTTGAACAAGGGATGGGGCTAGTATTCATGGAGAGGTGACCAGTTGTCCTGGGAAGACTTTATGGAGGAGGTGAGAAGTAAACTGGGTTTTGACAAAAATAAAAGAGTAAATTATCCACATATGAATACATATCTAAAGTGGAATAGTTTGACAGTTAAAACAAACAAATAAAAAAACCCAACAAACCTGTGTGGTCCCAGGGTAGTGCTTGCTGGCCAGAATGTGATTCAGAGCCTTCTAGGGGCTGCAAAATTTATCAAGCCATGATAGACACCATCTTATGCTCTGCGTAAAGGTGTTTGAACCAGATAAATTCCTGCATCTTCAGGACCTGTCCTGGCTCTACAGGTGACAGGAAAAGTCCCCTTAGAGAAAAACTCTTCCCCTCTGGTAAAAGGAGCTCGCCTGGCTCCTGCAAGGGATGAGCAGTTCAGAGCAAGCATAATAAACTCTTTTAGACAACATCTGATTTCCAACAGCTGTACAACTTCTGAGGCTCTGTGCTCTCAGCACGGCCACCACCAACATGACATGCTCAGGGTTTTAATGTTTGGTACCAGAGACGCTCTTGCCAAAAGCTCTTGATGTAATCAAGATGAGGCTGTCATGGACTTACACGACTTTAGGGTCTGGGAAAAGAAAGCTCATTTAGCTCCACTTTGGGGCTCTACCTGTTGCAGGAGAACAGCCCCACATTTGACTTTGAAACCAGTTTCTTACATCAGTTCCCACCTTTGTGTGTACCCCAACTTTGCCCTCCTTCACCCATTCCTATAGACATGTACCATAATGCTCTTACCTTGTCCCTAATCTGGTAAACAAAGCCTCAATAACATACAAACATGATTTGTGAAAACAAATATTTCCCCAAATCTGCTTAGAGAAGCAGCGTCACTGAGCTGTAAGCAAAGATGAAAGGCCACACTGAATGGGACCCACATCTGCACAAGGAAGGATGCAACTTGGCTCTCTGCCAGCCTCTACCTCAGTTTTTGCACCAGATTGATGATAAAACTAAAGGCCAGTCTGTGCCAAGCGCTTCCCTTGTGAAGTGCTTCCCATTGACTGGATCTCACTGGTGTTCACAACCATCCGAAGGCAAGGGGAACTATTCCATCCGTATGTTATGGATGAGGAGACTGAGATTTAGAAAGGTTAAGCAATGTATACAAGCTCACGGAGCTAGTGCCCAGAAGAGCTGGGACATAGGCAGCACCAATGGAGAGAAAAATGTTGACTTGGGTCCCTAAGATCCATATAGATGGACAAATATAGACAAAGATTTAGAAAGACAAAAACAAACCCAGGCCTGATTTGTTTACTTAGAGTGCCTCCATTGATCTAGTTGTTTGGATTATGGTTAGTTCTCTATTGTACTGTGTCCTGTGTAGGTACCACCTGTTCACCAGATGGTGACGTGGAGCCTGGCATGAGCTACACAAGATTAATGAGATCAATTGGGAAACTTCTGAGGTGGGGACTGGAGAGAGATGCAGAATCCCAGTAAACTCCAGTAAGAAAGATCATTCTGTGTGTAGGGCTGTAATGGCCCTGGACCCGGACATCATCGGCACCTAGGTCCCATACCACCCCGCATAGAATACAGCTCCCTGCCTCTTGGCTCTGAGACTGGCTATATTTAGTCAATGGTATGTGGATAGAAATGACTAGGGACCAGTTCTGAGACTTGGCTTTAAGAGGCCCAAAGACACCAAAGTTGATCCTTTGATGTCACCACGAGGAGAGCATGTCCCCCTTAACCCTTTGGACCAACAGAATGAAAGGCAGATGAAAGAAGCCATCCCGGCCACCCCAGCAACCGCAACTCAGAGCAGAGCTGCCTGGTTAAGCCTATTCCAGATTAGCCAAACCCTGGGTATGCCTTCCACATGGCTGATGATACAGAACTGCTGTTCAAGTACAGCAGTTCTGGAGTTGTACGTTATGTAGCACTAGCTAACTGATATCTACAGGCCTTGTTCATTCATTCTGAATCCCTGAAACAGTGTAGCTGCTCACTAATGGCCTATTGTTTGAATTGATGGATGCAGTCGCCTTTTTCTTTTAACCAACTCGTCATCAGGTCTCACTAATATTCAACCACGTGACTTTGGAGGACTAAAAATCAAACAAGGCAAGACAACACTCTTACATGATATGGGTCACTAAGCATCTGAGACCCTAGGAATCAGGGCCTGGGAGCAGCACACCCTTTGGCACTGCCAGGAGACGGTGGATCCATCACACACTACAGTATGATGATAAAGCTACCTCCTTCATCTCCTACTGGACTCTAGTGGAATGAAATGAGCTAACCAACATGACAAGGCATTGACTTAGATTCCACGCTGATTCTGGAGGCATGGCCACCTCTACTCTGAAGCAGGTGAGTCCAGCCAGAGGTTGCCGGTGTTAGGTCAGATCTACCTATCTTCCTAGTTTTTCAAAGGCAGTTTCCAGTACATCTGAGGGAACGCATGCCTTCTCAGGCTGGCCTAACATTGTTTCCCAAGAGCAGCATTCTGGAAGGTGGACCATCAGGTGGAAGATGTACTCTTCAGAGAGTTGCAATCCCATGGGAATGGTGACAGCTTGAGCTTGACGGGGAGTCCTGTTGTATTCTGAGGTGTGAAGGGAAGGCATGAACCGTGCATATGCTGTACCATACAGTTTTGCCTACTGCTGTTTGTAGCTTCATTGTAGCTGTGAATGCTCCGTTCCTCTCCTTTTCACCCTTGAAGATTCGCGAACATACAGGATTGGGCTGTGTGAGGCAGAGCATCCCCCGCGTGGTAGGCAGGGGAGAATGTGGGTCTGACGGCTCTCCCCACTGGGGCCGATGGGCATGTGTTAGGGAATCTCAGAGCTTGTGGCTAAACAGCCTGCCCTCCCACAGACAGTCTTCCCACCATTGCAGTGTTGAGGTTTTTGGTTTTGTTGAAGGTTTTTATGGGTAAAGACTCCATGAAGACAAAATCGGAATGAAGAATATCCAATCGGAGGCTGCGTAAATTGAGACATAGAAGGAGCTAAAGGAAATGCTGATTGATGGTCCATGTGTACGCCAACAGTTTTAAGGCTGTGCCTAGGTCGATAGAAAAACGACAGCCTAAAAGCCACAGACGTGCTTCCATCTTTGTCAGATAGGACAAGGGAGCCTTAGCGACTCTCTTCTGCCTGTGAGGGGGAGAAGAGAAAGACAGGAGGGGAAAGAGAAAGAGGAATAGAGAACCGAAGAGAAGGAGGAGGAGGGAGAGCGGGGGGAGAAAGAGAAACTCTTGTCAAAATCTTTTTAGTGCACAGAACTAATTCTGTTCATCTTGGATTTGGTGAGCTGGATAATATTCTGTGCACGGCTCCTAAATGAATTATTAAATGTCACCTCAAGATGGCTTAACTAAAATATCCAATTTAATAACCAAAAGTATCTAAGGTAACAATAACAATTTTACAGGTGAATGTAGAGTTGTCAAGTCAAACCATTATAGACAAGCTTTTGGGGTTTCCACATAATCTCCCTCTACATCTCATCTTCTGTCACTAAATACCCACTCCGGAGAGCATGTTCCATTTCAATAAAGATCATCCCTCCAGTGCAGGCTTCGCTATTCAGATTGAGCCAGCAAACCTTCTTTTTTTTTTTTTTTTCCTAAAATATAAAGCTAAACAAGATCTCAGTCACAACCACCAAATCTTTATTAATGCATTCCTTGTGCTACTTCTGAATATTAATAAAAATTAATAATTAATTTTGCCTTTGGCATTGCAAGATATACTAGTTTTAATTAGTGTACTGTACTCCTATACAATTAAAAAATAATTGATGTCCACGCTTGTTGGCGGTGTCTGTGATCTTCTTTTCTGTTGTTGTCAACAAATGCCTTAAAAAACAAGTTCAAGAATGTTGTGCTGTCCTCTTGATTTACACACCCAAAGTAACAGGCCAATCTTTTATGATGAAACAGAACAGTTTTCTGTTTAAATTATACACAAGTATATTAACTAGAAAGAGAAAATTAAAAGCTGATGGCTGCAAGGAATAATGGAAAGTCTATAAAAATGTTTTATCTATCAACAAATTTGCCTGGAAACTATCAATGGTTGGCGCATCTCTCAGCTGAAACATGGGGAGGCCATCTTGGATTTGTTATGTCAATTCCATCAAACATTTAATTCTGATGCCCTCCTTAATCAGCTTTAGTTATTTAAATTCAGCATATCATGTTACTGTTCTACTACATCATTTTAATTGTGCCATGAACTACTTTATTACAGAATGCTAAAGTGTCTCCCTGTGTCTCCCGCTTCCTCTTTCTTTCCTAACAATGCACACTGGAGAACTCAAGAGAGAATGCCTGTGGGTAAAGGGGGGAAGGAACTTCCTTCGAAAACATTCGGAGAAGGAATCTGGAACAGATACAAGATGGGTGTTGTTTTGGGAGGAAATCATGTAAATCCGTAGCACATGGGTTTCTTGGATTTATTTCTCGGGGCCGGGAGTCTTATTTTCAAGAGATCTCCATTGCACAACCATGAATGCATTTGTGATGCCAAGAAGTGAGAGATCCCCTAAGAGGAGGCTGACTTAGTCAGGCACAGGGGGAAAGCAGAAAGGGGCTGGACGAGGCTAAATTTCCCATCTGCCCTCTGACTCCCTCACTAGTGAGTACATTTTTAAGGCAGAAAAATCACAAAACGATGCAAATGATTCCTTTATCAGGTTAATAATCTTAATAGCAATCTTAAGTCAAAAAATAGACTATACCCAAGTATCTGTCCTAAAAATGGAACTTTGGTTTATTTTCCAGAACAGCATCGCCTTCATGGAACTTACCACAATCTAAAATTATCTTGGTCATGCATCTGATTACTTGTTCATGATCTGTGTCTCTGAGCAGAATCTCAATGCCATGGAGGCAGGCACTCTATCATTTTATCCACAGCTGCGTTCACGGTGCCTAGCACAATGCCCAACATTTAGCAAACATCTGCAGAATGCATTTATTAGTTCTGATTAAAAATACTTTTTTTTTTTTTCCTTCTTTGAGTCTTTCGAATTTTCTCTCTCCCTTCCCAGCAAAAGCTGAATGGGTAACAAGGTGTGGTCTAACCGTATCACGGTCTTTTACTCAGCAATAAAAGAATAAATAAAAATTGAACTAATAACACACACACTACCATGAATGAATCTCAAAACAATAGGCTGAGCAATAGAAGCCAGTTACCAAAGAATACACACTGCGTGATTTAAGGCATATGGAGTTCTGGAACAGGGAAAGCTAAGTCTTCAGTGAGAGAAACCAGAACAGAACGTCAGCTACGTCTGGAGGGGATTTGCTGGAAAGGGGCGTCAGGGAATGTTCTGGAATTCTGGAAATGTAGATCTTGACTGGGCTGGTAGCTGCAATAACGTGTACATTTTGTTAAAACCCATCACTCCCCACATTTCAAATCTGTGCATTTTGTGGTATGCGATTTTGCCTTAATTTTTTTTAAAAAATCCCAAGAACACACATTTCCTTTTTTCTAGTCCACTGGCAAGTGAAGGAGGAAACTCAGAAAATGCACACAGTTGAGAGGCTCTGGAATCCTCCTCTGCATGTCATCACCTCCTTCCACAGGTTCCTGAAAGTGCTACCAGGCAGTGGACTTGATAGACATTAGGGCCTCTCCCTCCTACTGGTGCATTTTCTTATCTGGTTTCACTCTGACCTGGGGTGGGGCAGGGGGGTGGGGTCACAACCTGCCTCTCTGGTCTGATGCCCAGGTAATGAAGGCAGGGGTTTCTCCGTCACAAGATTAGGTTTTGGATGCAGAGAAGTGCCTGGCTCCTCTGCCAGAAGCTGTGAATAACACTCTTAACAGTCCATGCAAATGCTGTGGTCTATGTCTGCATGCCCAGCTGGTCTGCTGATCAATTTTTACTTCTCAAATTGGGTCAGTGAGAAAGGATGGAGCTTTCCATTCCTGCGATCTAAATTCTCAATGTGATCTAAATTCTATTAACATTGGGAAACCTGGAAATTCCAAGGCCAAGCCTCCGGCCTCCCTGGGACCACCCTGCAGAAAGGCCCATTGACCTAGTTTCTTTTTCAGACTCTCTTTCTTTTAATTAAAACGCCCAAATTTCCTGGGTGTTAATTGAGGATTAGCTTGAGAATTAAGATGCTCTGTCGGCATCACACAGAGAACAAGCAAGCGAAATGATGAGCTGTACCCCTCTGCCGATTGCAACGGAACCACTACGGAAGGGTCTTCTTGTCCAAGGAGTCACCATGCAACATCCTCACGTCTGTAAGAAGGATCAAGATTGGCCATGGATTTGGGGCCTTTGGGAATTCTCTAGGACTTCCTCTAGGAACTTCGTCTTTCCCTCTTACTCCCCCTGAGAGGTCCCGATATCTTCATCTTGACGTTGTGTCCCTACTTTCATTGAGCTGTGGGTGACGGGTGTGCATTTCAGGGTTTTCTTTGCATCTCCTACTTCAGTATTGTGGGTTGGCCTTTGGGGTTCCCAGAGACTAGTGAGTGTGTAAGCTGCACCCAGAGGCCTGGGCTCCCTGAAGGGAGTTCTTCACCTGACCTGAAGCTCTGGCTTGTCCAGAGCCATTTCTTGCACAAACGTCTTTTGATGTTCCTCATGCAAGAACACATTTTTGCTTGCTGTTCCCAATCTAGGCCATGTCCAAAGGATGTCAAGGGGCACATGACACAATCCCTCAGGCAGTGCTGATGCCCGAGTGTGCATATGGGGAGCCCTAATGGATGGGAAGCAGGATGCCGTGTTGGGCCAGAGGAAGAAGGTGGCTAGGAGAGCTGGGACCATTGGAGAGCATCTTGGAGGAATGAAACTCAGGCTTCATCTTCAAGCGGGGGACAGGTTCTGGTGAAGGAGAACATTCTGGGCTCAGCAAGCAAAGGAATATTGTCTGGTGAGGGAACGAGCTTTGTTTGTTAAAAGCAGTATCCTTTCCTGACATTCAGGTATTCCCACCTCAGTTCCACCAGTTTTGCGATACCACATACCTCCTGACCACGTACGGCCACCCAAGAGGGACAAAGAAACAAAGAGATCAAGAACTCTGGGTGGTAATAACCACCACACAGGTCCGCAAAGGCATCAGGATGCTGGTTTGAAACCTGGGTCTGCCGAAAGCAACTCTCTGAGCCCTGCCTGTAAAACAGGGACTGTGGCACAGGGGCGGATGAAAATGTTAACGAAGCCCTGGGCATCTAGCCCTTCAGAACAGGGGACCTATTATTAACATTTTTCTAGATTGGAATCAAAAGCATATTTACCCTAAATGATGGGCCCCCAAAAAGTGGATTTTAAATCTAAAAACAACAGAAAAGCACAGAATAATGCAACCTGGCCACTTCACTCCCTGTGCACCTATTCAGGGCCCAGCCTTGGCTCCAAGGAGCCTGGCTCCTAGGTGAGCCCTCCCCATGACCCTCGCCTTTACCTGCCATTCGTGTGCTCACGGCTAGCGGCTGAGCCCATTTCAGCAGCACCTTCCCCTAAAGAAGCTCATGCTTCAAAATGGATACTGAGGCAAAGTCCTGGGTGCAATGGCCCTTCAACCCCAGAGCTGCTTCTGGACCCACAGGGCTTCGGGACCTATAGGGATCTACAGGGTATTTTCAGCTTTGTGTCCAGAGACATCTAGCCCCCTGAGGTCCCAGCCTTTCTCTGCTCTTCATGCTCCTCTACCCTCAACAGTGTGGTGGCCTGGCTGGTGTCTGCGGGGTCATCTGTGTGCCAGCCAGGGGGTAGGGAGATGGGAGGGGGCTTCCCCTGTGATGGCACCGGGGGTCCTGAGGACTCAGGCAGCGGTGACCACACAGGGTGCTACAGGCTTTCACACGGAGCCCTCCTTACTACTGTCCGGGACGGAGACTCTCCACAATCGTTTGTGTGACAGTTTGCTTAACCCCTCACCCCCCTTCCCCACATATTAACCTGTAAGGTCTGGGAGGTCAGGATCTGGGTGCACCTCAGTCCTAACTGTGCCCTTGGCCCTGGCCCAGGGCCTGGCATACAGCTAGTGCTCAATAACATTCTTAATTAGAAAAATAAAGTCTCATTCAGTAGGTATGAAGGAACGACAAGTCCTCTCTCGAGTCCAAAACCAAGCACAGCTGTCAAGGCCCCAAGGGCTTGAAGCACTCTCAGATTCCTGCCCCCAACCCCCAGGCCCCCAGCAAAGCTATGATTCCTCCCTCCCTCTGGAGCCTCACATCTTCCTGCGCATATCTCAGGGCCACTCTTCCCATGGAGCACGGGCCTCTGTTCCCTCCCCTGGATCGGGGGGTGCTAGAGGACAGTGGGTGGCCTAGCAGCCATCAAGGGGTGCTTGTATACAGCCAGGTTGTCCTTTTCCAGCCCTGCCTCAAACGGAGCTGACCTATGAGCGGGATTTGCTCCCGTGATCATGAAGGACCTGAACTATGTTTGCCAAGCTGGTCCCTAACGGTGCCCTTTGAGAAAGCGGCCAGGCGTCCGTCATTCTAAAGGACCGGCTCTGTCACCACCGCGGAGAAGGCCGCGAGGTGCGGGCGGCGGAGGCCTCTCGGGGCTGCTCTGCTCTCCCGTGGAGCTCGTGTTGCTCCCAGTGGCCGGTTCGGGGAGAGATGCCACCATGAGGCCTCGCGGGAGGGCCCGAAAGGGGTCGGATGTCGCCTGCGCTTGACTTTTCCGTGCAACTGGCCAATGCGACCTGTCTAACTACACAAATGGAAGTTTTATGATGCTAAGATCGGTTGTAACTGAGATATTTATGTGACAAGCTGATAGATCTAAAACTACAAAAAGTGCTTTTAGGCCTCTCATCCTTTCAAGGGGGAAGAAAAATAAATACTGAGATGATGGGTCACTTGGAAGAGAATGTACGATCTAAATTACCTAATACCTGGTGAGCTCCTAATATGCAAGATGAAGTCTTTCTGTGCTATTAAGACGACAAACTTCATTCCCCAGGATTGCAGCGAATGGATTGTTCCTGAAAACGAATACAAGGATCACGCCCTCCCCCGGCCTCAGAGGCAGTTCCCGGCCCTGCTGGGAAGAAGGGGTATCCCGCTGGCTGTGTGGCACAAACGTCTGCCCAGCCTGTCACAAAACATCAATCCGTCCCATCCGGGGGAGCCCAAATCCTGGCCTGAGTGTGCGTGGAAGGTCTCAGCGACAAAACACACGCAGCTGCAACCTCAGGGTGCAGAGCAGGACGTCAGACTGAAAAAGAGAGCAGAGGCTTCAAGGCACGTCGTGTGGGTCATGGGGCAGAGGCCACTACAGCATCCTCCCACCCATGGTCCAGGTGACTCCGGAGAACGCAGCATCTCAGCACCTGGGATCTGGGGTCAGCCTTCCTCTCCACGCCTGGCCAGGGCCACCTTGCCTGCCCCAGGGGATGTGAAAGGCAGTGCCAGGCCAGTGCTGGTGGCACCTGCTGTGACACATTAGGAGCTTGACAACGTGACCTTTCTTGGTGGCTCAGGTGCCCCTCATTACCTACTTCCAGAGCATAGCTGAGCCCGGGGGCTGTGGGCCTGTCTCGTGGGCCAGGCCCTCTGCGGGTCTGGCCTTCGTTCACACTCACATCTGCTCTGCAAGTGGGTTCCTTGCTGTCCTCACCTGCAGAGGTTAAACCAGAGGCCCGGGGGGAGAGGTAGTGATCCCCTTGCCCGTGTCCACCAGCGGTTGGGAAGGCTCCGTGTGGCCCCGCGCACGGCGTCTGTACCAGGGGGTCTGGTAAAGGTCTCCCTCTCAGCTTCTTGCTCAAGGCTGTAGGGTCCTGGTGGGGCCGGTGTTTAAAGCCCAGCTTCCCTGTGTCCAAGGGTCCTGGGGAAGAGGAGAGAGGGATAGCATCTCTCCTGTGGCTCTTCCCTTACGATGATCTCCCTTGTGGGGAACCGTGGAGGGTCAGCGTTGGGTGGGCTCATCTCTAGATAGAGACATGGGATTTCAGGGAGGAGAGAGGTGAGGCCTCAGGGTGAGGCCGTCACGGAGGAGGACTACCAGCCAGGCTTCCTGGAACCCCGGGCCCAAAGCCTTTCCACCGTGTTCTCCCTGCCTCCTCTCTGCTCCCCTAGCACCCAGCCCCTCCCCGAAGGCTCTGGCAGTCCGACCGCTGTGGGGGGGTTTGCAGGGCACTGACCTTTCCTCCAAATGCGTTGTATCTCAGGGGAAAGCGTGGCAGGTGGGTGTGGATGCGTGTGCAAGTCTGCGTGCGTTGCGCCATCAAACCCAAATTAAACTCTTTTACTGTATTTTATCCGATCGATCTCCTGTGCACTCCTCAGCATCGCCTCATTTAAATAAAACTTCTATTTGTCACAATCCTATAAATAGAAGCCCTTATCGATCAGGGCCACACGGGCAAGCTGCACTTTGGTTATCAGTGAAGCCTGACTGGTTAACGGGAGGGCGACCATTCATTATGCGGCAGGACACGATGCAAGGCCCTGCCATTCAGGGCTCTAGACACAGTGTGCTAAGCCCAGCAAGCAAGTCGAGTGGGGCTGCCCTCAGGGTTACCATTTGCTCCCGATCTGCCATTGTGCAACCTCCAAAACGCTCCCCGAGACGGACGGAGGCTCCCTGAGAAGTCAGACTTTCACCAGGGCAGTGGAGGTGCTGGTCCCAGAGCCCCACAGAGGCTGGATTGTTTTATCCTTGGAGGTCAAGCCAGGGAGACGGAGTGGGCTGATGGCTGTGTCTCGCCTGCTGGAGACACTGGACGAAGCACACTGAGGCGCCAGCATCACCAGCGCCTCCCAAGTACCCAATGTGCCCACGGCCACCACTTTCAACCATCAACTGCTCCGTCCTCCCTCTGCCCCCCCTGACCTGTTACATCCTCCCCCTTCCTGAAGGATTTTCCTCTGCTTCACAGGCCCTTGGGAGGCAGCAGAGGAGGAGGCCAGCTCTGTCTGCCACCCGGCATGGGAAGCTCTAGGATACAACCGTGGAAGGGCTCAGGCCTCGTCACGCGCTACGAGGAAACCAGAAGGCGACCGCACCCAGGAGGAGCCACACCTATGCCACCCCTCAGGCTGCATTTGCACACTCAGAACACCCTGACAACATCCCCAGGGTCACTGGCTTCCAGGGCCCGATGTGCCTCACATCCAGGCAATGCCACAAAGTGGATCAGCTCACTTTGGAGTCCACATCCACATGGACATGAGCTCAAAAGAGATGAGAAAGGGCTCCCTTGACCTACCTGTCCATCCCCCATGTCCTGTCCTCAGGGGGATAGCCTTGGTCCCCAGACCAACACAAAAGCCACCTCAGAATACAACCGGGTACTCCCACAAGCCAGGATTATCACATGATAAATCGCACAGCGAACAGGGCACCCACTATATATATAAGTAGCTGAACTTCACCAAGCATCATCCGTCCCTCCTTTGGTGTAGTTCCTGCACCCGAGACGAAGTACATGCTTCCATGCGTTTCTTACAGGCCTGGCCCCTGACTGTCTGTGAGCTACACACACACACACACACACACACACACACACACACACACACACACGGCCATAGCGGAAGCACCACTTTCCGTGCACCACGCCGTCTAATCCCAAATCAGGAAAAATAAGCATCGCCTCTCTTCCCTCCAAGGCGTCAGTGAAGCCTGTAAAAAGGAATCTGTCCGAACACTCAGCCTGAAACGTAGGCATTGCCGCGTTTCTCCAGGAACGAAGGGTGAGACCTGGGTAGGTATTTGTTCTAGAGCCGAGTGAACAGGTTCATACAGGCGGGTGTTTGTTCCGGGGAAAAGAAAGCGTGTACCAAAGGCAAAATCGCGTCTCCTTCAGAGCTATTCGTGGGCAGAAATGATGGTTTTCCAGTTTCCCACAGTTCCATGGAAGTTGCAAGTCTCCCCGGACACAAGTTGGGGTCAAGGGTCATTGGCCCTGAAGGTGCTGTGCCAACGTGACCCCCAAGCTCTCCTCCTTAAGGCTGCTGCTGAACCTGCTTGGCTGTGAGGCTGTGATACGGGTCTTCATAAAGTCTTCTTTCCGGTTAAATTTTAATAACTTGGGTTATAGGTAGGATAGAAACAATATCTAAGTGGCATTTAGGAGCAAATCTATTAAATTTTAGGGCACCTGTGTCGCATGGCTGGAGACATTACCATTTAGATCCCGTTGAGGGAACTGGCCTCCATAGGAGAGAAGGAAAATTGTGTACTTTGGAAAACACCATCCAAATCTAATATCATGTGTGAGAAGAAATTCTCTGCTCATTACCAGGAAGATTGTTTTTATCCTACCCATAACTAAAGTTATTAAAGTTTGAGAACTGTAAAGTGCCTGATGAGAAACCGCAGAACAGTTGATAACACCTATAGGATCTGGACTGGGTTTTGCTGATGATGCACCGTGTATCTCTATTGTGAGGTAGTGCTGTGGCCCACACGGCGCCCCCCCCCCCCCCGGGGAGTGCGAAATCACTAAATGGTAGGATAGTGAGTGGGTAACCATGGTAACCATGATGCCGTCCAACGGAGCAAAGCATTCCTGGTTGGATTCAAGGGAGGAGTCATTTCAGCCAAAGCCGAGCAGTGTGACCCACCTTCCTACGCGTGCCTGAGACCATCTTCCGCCGTGTCCTCTGTGCAGTGAAGGCCAGGATGTTCGGGGAGGACCAAGCAGTGGCAGCTCCTCCCACGTGAGGGAAGACAGGGGATGCACAAGTGGCTGACTGCAGGCACACGGCCAGCTGGGGAACAGCTGCACCCCTATGGGCAGCCCCACCCACACGGCTCACGAGGGGGCCGTAGGAGCTCTGGGCAGCTGCAAACAGAGACCGGGATGCCAATATGAGTATGTAAGGACAGGCTGGCTCTCCGCGTCTTTAGTGGTGGGATGTTGGAGTTCTTAATCGAGCCCTCTGTGCAAAGCCAGGCTGTGTTGCATCAGGTGCAACTCGGTGGGACTATCAGCTAAATGGTCTTCGCACCCCCACATGGGATGGGTCACATTCCACTGAGTCATCCGTTGTCCTCGAAAAGCCCCACGTTAGAGAATCTCCCAGACATGACTGTAGACCAGTGGTTGGACTCACCCTGGGAGCTTCTTAAGAACATTGATGGTAAGAGCCACACTCGGAGATTCTCATTGACTCGTTTGGAGCGCGACTCGGGAATTCATGTGTTGTACAGGCTCCCAAGGCTATGCCAAGGAGCTTGGGCAGAGAACCATGCCCTCGGAGCAGCAGTTCTCAATCCTGCTGCACACTGGGCCCACCAGGGAGCTTTGGAACTCCCGATGCCCCACTCTACCCCCAGGGATTCTGAGGTGATTGCTGCGGGGCTGTGGCCTGGCTGCTGGGATCTTGCAGGCTCCCAGGAAAGTCGAAGTTGCAGTCAGGACTGAGAACTACTCCTGCCTTGGAGGATGGGAGAGCCGGTCCCAGGCGATGGGAGAGAAAGCAAAGGGTGCTTCAGCTGCGTCTCTTGCTGTAGCCCAGAGAGGTGCTGCAGTTGCAGAGAGGGAACATCAGCTGGTTGAAAGTGACAGCGGCCCTAGGACCCTCTCAGAGTTCCTCCCACCCCAGCATGGTTCAGAGAGAGGGAGGATTGTCTCCCACTCATGCAGGAAGAGTCTAAAAGTGCCAAGTGGGTCTTATGTTGTCCTGCTACATTTCCTGAAGTCCCTGAGTGAAGACATGGAGCACCCACAGTGGGCACAGGAGCTGAGAGAGGGCTGGCATCCTGGTGGAGAAAGGATGGTGTTAAGGTTGGAGAGGTATGTTGGGACCAGGTATGAAGGGTCCCGGATGCCGGGTGGATGGCTCTGGCTGTCTTGCTCTAGGCACTGGGCCTCTCTGAAGGATTGGGGTACAGGTGGAAAGCATTGACTTTAGAAGGTTTGGAGGATGTGACTTAGGAGACAGGAGAATAACGAGGCTGGCTAGCAGCAGGTGTAACACTTTGAGAAGGAGGTGAAGTTTGCCATCTTCTTCTTCTTCTTAAAGAAACCAAGAATATCCACTCAGAATTCTTTCAGGCTCTTTGCTCTCTCACAGGTCTCTCTTGGTATGAATGATACAAATGTGCTGAGACAAAGGGGTTGCAAGCAAGGCTGTGGAGAAGGCATCGGTGAATGGTGTGTCCTACGGCAGACCGCGCGGTCCCTGTGACGTGGGGTATTGCGATTCAGAAACATGAAACACGGTGTCAGCCAGATGCTGTGTCTCTCTGGGTGTTGTGTGAGCTCTAACTTAGAAGGTGGGTGCTGGATTCTCTCGCAGTCCCTCCTTCTCCTTGATAGGAGGCACCACCCTCCCACTCTTTGGGTCTTTCCATCTTGTTCTGTCCACCTTTCACCATGGGAAGGGGCTGGGGGAAAAAAGTGCATGAGGTGATGGTGCATGGATGGGGTGAGGTGCCAGGAGAGGCTCAGGATCTCATGCATGGCCAATGCCCTCCATGTGCTGATGGCCGCGGGTGGTCTGGGCAGCAGCCAGCTCAGGACCAGCCTGGTGAGACTGCTCCGTGTTCTACTCCCAGCAGAAAGTGTAGACACCCATCACTACCAACCCCTCCACTTCCCCTCTCTCCTCTGTTACAAGCATACAATTACCCACAGCTCCATGCCCGAGAGGGAGAGGGGGAAGGAAATGGCTCTATTAGCAAAGTATTGAAGATTGACTTGCATCACTTTCCTTTAATTATGTAAGAATGTTGTACAAATCATTAGGTAAAAATTTGATGTAACTCTTCTTTCAATTAAACACAATGATGGAAGCAAAGTCTGTATTAGTGTGCAAATTCCCCCGGAGAGCATCCTCTCTGCGGAGTGGAATGTCTATTAGCTTTCTGCCAAAATAAAGGTCACCAGACAGGAGCCTCCCCCACCCAACTCTTACTTCCTCGAACATGCAGTGTAATCAGGCAAGATGTGTCACACTCGGGAAACCAATGGTGCAATTATATTGAATATGCCCAGAGCGCTGCAACCCGGTCCCCTACTCTGCCAAGGTGCTCACAATGTCGTAGAGCCTGGGAACTGGCTCAGGAGGCAGAGGTCTGATTCCAAGGACTCCCATTCACAGAGTTCATCCTTCCTATTGTCCTGATTTGAGGAAAAGGCAAATAACCCTCCGTGCCTCATCTGAAGCCCCATGAGTACCAGAAGTTTCCTGGGGCTGGTGTAATCAGTGAAGAATACACCGAGAGTATGAATCTTGATCCACTAACTCATGTGTGCAAGAACGCAACCGCCTTCATTCGCCTACAACTGAATGTCTAAGTCGAGTTTTCATTCCGTTATATGGCAAATTAATCTCAGATCACTCAAGGTTCTTGCCTGAGATTGGCCTAAAATCTAAAAAAACTATATGGTGAGAAGTGCTTAGGGGAAGCAAAGATCTTGGTCTTCACACCATGTTGCCATCCACCAAACAGACGTAGTCCTGGCTGATCCTTGGTTACCCATCCAGGCTGGTCACAGCTCACAGCGTCTAGCTCATGTGCACAGGAAATAGGATCCAGGACATGTTGAAAGATGTCTTAACTTAGCCAGCCGGCGTCCACTGCCCTTACTTCTGGAAACACCTCATCGATTTGCTTTTGGGGAAACCACCCTTTCTCACCTGTCAAGTCAGATGATTTGGATGGAACTGAATCTACCACATTCCAGCTCTAGGAGGGAAGACATGACTTCATTAACCAGCCCATTTCACTGCCCTGGCCAAGCTGATCAGTTCGGGGAGGAACCTTCAGAATTGTCCACCGAGGGGCTTCCTCTGGGAACTCGGCTGGAATTACTGGGAGTTGGGGTGGAGAAGCACTATGTTCTGGGAAGCTTGCAAAGCCAGAAGGCAAGATCTGGGAATTGTTGGGGGCAGCCTGGAACCATCTGGAGAGATGTTGCCTGAGAAACCACACAAAATGGAATAATGGAAAGGGATGGAAAGACATGGGGGTCTGGTGGCGTTGGTAAGCTCCTAGTTCAGCAACGCCTAAAGCCATCTGTACCCTGTACCTTCCGGTGAGATAAATTGGTAATTTCCTTTCCCTGTTCAGGCTAGTCTGAACTGGGCTTCTTTCATGAGCATCCAGAAAAATCTGAGTGGAACGCTGTGGATTTATTTTATTATTTTTTTAATGTTTTAAGGGTTTTATTTATTTATTCATGAAAGACGGAGAGAGAGGCAAGAGACACGCAGAGACACAGGCAGAGGGAGAAGCAGGCCCCATGCAGAGAGCCCGACATGGGACTCGATCCCGGGTCTCCAGGATCAGGCCCTGGGCTGAAGGCGGCGCTAAGCCGCTGAGCCACCGGGGCTGCCCCAAACGCTGTGGATTTAAAAGTGCAAATGCTTCTAGCTCTAGAGAATGAAGGGCAGGGCAGGCCCAGGTGCAGTGGGATTTGAAGCTTGCACGATTTTTGCAACCCTCTTTAGGAAAAAGAATAATACATTACAAATACATAAATAGGCCCAGGGTGTTCTTATAATAGGAAAGGACTCATGCACAGAGCGGCCGTGAAACTCATGCTTTCCTGATAAATGGGAGGTCCAGGGACTCGTCTCTGTTCCCCCTGTTGTGAAAGTACTTAAGGCTCTTTAGATCTGTTTCCTCATCCGAAGCGAAAGGGCCGATCTACGTTAAATCTCACCCAGCTCAAAGACACCACGTGTTCACAATCCTCACCGAAGGAATGACATCACTTGAAATTGGTTTCCTTATTATTCGCTTGGATGAAAATGAAAATCTCTCCCTCTTTATAGGACCTGCCTGGGTATTCTGATGGGTCCGGACCTGTGCGTCGCTCCTCCACACCCCTCTCTGCGGCCCGTTCCACTGCCCTGCCCAGGAGATGGGCCAGAGACTCAGAGAACCATCACTGCCACCATCGTGGTAGGCCTAGGGCTGACCGGGCGAGGGAGGGGGCCCGTCTTGGGAGAGTAACGCCAAGCCATTGTACTCTCTTAGGAAGTGTTTCCTCCTCAGCTGTCTGGGCAGAGAAGCCTTCTTAAAGAATGTTTTCATACAAAATTTCTAAAATGCTGAAAATACAATAAGATTAACGGCCCCTGGAGGCTATGGCTTAAATATTTTATCTTCTTAGATATCAGTTACAGTGCACTTTTCCTCCAAGGATCTAAAGTCTTTTAAATATAGCATCTAATTAATCCTCCTGTCATCTGTGGATGGAGCAGCATCATTACCCCGATTTCACAGGTGAGGACACAGAAGCTACGGGCGGGGTATTACCAGTCGAAACAGCCCGATTCCCACCAGTGGAAACCGCAGCCACGCCAGTCATGGGCCGCCCAATGGGGGCACGCTCTGTAACACCCACTCAAAAGACGCTACTTCTGGCCCATACACCGCATGGCATTCAGACTACAGCAGTCACCAAAAAGATATTGAGGAGGGTAGGGGACATCTGTGCCCCAGATGCACGGACAAGGTCTCAGAGGGCGAGTGACTCACCTTACCAAGAGGTGACAAATTCGGGATCCAGATGGCCACATCTCTAACAGATGTCCCGACCTTTGTATCTTCGCAAAAGACAGGTTATTTTAAAAACAGCCCCTTTATTAATACACCCTTTGGACTAAAATGGTGTTTACCCCTGCCCCCAAATAACTAGAAAATAATGCAGATTATTTAGTTTCTGCTCACTGTGAGCCTCTCCCCTACCAGGCAACACACCGTTCAGTGAACACCCGTGATCTCTGACCCCCAGTCCTCAAATGTACACATCGGCTTCTCATTGTATCAAAGCAGAGACAGGGCCTCCGTGATCTTAACAAACTGGTTCCAACCAGACAGCCCGTGGACAGCAGGACTGGGATGCTCTCCATGACCATTGTCCTGCTGTTCCTCTGCTTCATTTTCTAATCATTTGGATGGCTTCGATCCAGCATTAAGCGATATGGCCCATCACTTCTGGTGACTCGTGCCAGAAACACGCAGAAGACAGAAGCTCAGGAAGGAGACACTTCCACTCATGACAAGGACTTCATTGTAGCCCCTCCATTGCCACCGCGGCTGGGAGGGCTGGGGCACAGGGTTGGAAGAGGCGGCAGTTTAATGTCGGACATGAGCCACGGAAATCCCTCAAAGGAAGGCGATGCTGTCATTGTCAACACTCACAACTGTTCAGCCTTAACACCTCTGGCCCTGCCTCCTTTCTGAATCCGGAGCACTAACCCCAGAGGGAAGGCCCAAAGGATGTCGCCAAGCATCAAATCCATAAGATTCTCACTTTTGGCTTATATGATAGTGCTTCTAGCTAGAGAACTATAATGGAGATGAAGGGGGGATAGAGAGGTTAGGAGAGAAACAGAGCTAGGCATGAGGGAGAAGCCCATCTAGGCAGATGGACGTTGGATGGATGGATGGATGGATGGATGGATGAAAAGATAGATAAATAGATAATAGATCAATAAATAATAGAGGATAGATTAAAAAGAACGAACAAAAGAATGAGAGAGAGAGAAAAGGGAGAAAGGAAGGAAGGAAGCAAACAAGCAAGCAAATGAACGTGGGTGAGCTTATGTCACAGAAAGAGCAGGAGCAACAAAGATGGAAATTAAAGCCACTGAGGAGCAGCGGGAAGAATAGAGAGAGAAGGAGCGAGGTGGAGACGGGTGCTGGGGACAAAGAACAGGAAAAGGGGACACTGGAAGAGACAACCCAGCCCGGAGACGGGAGCCTGTGACCCAAGTTGTAAAATGACAAGGATCGAGTGAGCAGTTTCTAATACAGATAATATTGTCCGTGTAGTCTATAAATATAAAATTAAATGCTGACCTCTCTGGTCCATGTCAAAAGTCCAAGCCAGTGTCAGCACATATTGTTTTTATTTGTTTCAAGAGAAAATAGATCAACAACATTAACCTCCCAATGAACAGAGAATTGAATGAATTAAAAAGCAGAGCCATAAATCGCGCTGGTTTTATTGGCACCGTGATAAACATGCCCCAGGCTTCTCGGGGAGTGGGGTCTGGGATCGTCTCAATACCCCGCAGCCTCTTTGCCACCAAGAAAGGAAAAGAGATATTAAGGCCGGGGCCCTGTTCTCCCACGCCCGCCGCCACTATCCATCACCATATGACAAAGGCTCCAGCACACGTTTCGAGAAATATTGGAAGGCGGGGAACCTGGGAACAGGGCAATTTGGAGAGGCCCTCGGGGATCAGGAGTGCCCAGCGGCCCACTGGCCAGCTGCATGGGACGCAGGAGCTGTCGGGGGGACGGGAGTCGTGCCTCGGACTCGCAGAGCCCGAGGTGGGGGGCCACCGGGGTGGGGGGCCACCTTCCAGGCGCCCCGGCCGGCCCCCCGCCCGCCGCCCGGCCCCAGCTCCCTGTGGGCCAGCTGCTCACTCACCGCAAGAGCCGCTTGCCAACCAGGGACATGCGTTTTTATTTCCAGCTCAGGAATTCACACCAGAACACGGGCAGTTGCTAAATAAAGCACCTTCCTCCTGGAGAGGCAGCTTCAGGAGGCTCCTCGGCCGCGCTGCACGACGGATCCCAAGGATGCCTGGCCGTGGAGCTGAGCTGAGCGCAGGCGCCTGCAGCCGGGAGGCCTCGGGATGCTCACGGGAGCCAGGCTCTCGGCCTCGCCAGTCTGGGCCCAGGAAGCCAGGCAGGGAGTCCCCAGGGGCTGGGAGCTCCCCGCCGTCCCCGCCGTCCCTGCCTCACCCGCTTTATGCACATCCTCTGGCGGGCTCTAATCCTGGAGCTTGGGAGGCAGGCAGGGGGGGGACGGAATATGGTCTCTAGGAGCCTCCGTTAGACTTTTTTCCACAATCCCTCGGCTGCCACCAGCTCGAAGAGCAGAGGACCCCTTGGTTTGGGGAGAAGAAGCTTCTCTGAAGGGAGGACATAAAAGGCAACATAAATCAGGCCAAAAATAACTTCCACTTATGAGCAAAAGAAATGTAATATGTTTATCAACCGGTGGTACACGCATTGACTGGATCATTCAACTCAAAAATAATTAGCCTTTGGAGCAAATTCACCAAGCAATCAGGAGTCATCGGCTCTTAAAATATTTTCAGATAAGTGATTATTTTACAAAGCTATTATGTGCTGTTCGGCCTCTACCGAGGTAGTCGCAGAGTCTTCAAGGCTCTCACCGGCTGTGACGAACAGCCGGGTCGACCTCGGGGTCCGCGGGGCTCACGGCGCGAGTTTTTGGAACCGGTCAGGATGACGTGAGCGTAACGAGATCAGAGAACGTCCTCTCCGTCTGCGTGAGGGGACACGGCCGTGTGCTTTGGCACTTTGTCCTCAGCCTCTCAAGTCGGGATTTTGTCCTTTATGGTAAAAGCAGTAAGAATCCGGGCCAGCACACGCGGCGCTCACGGTGGGCTCCGTGGGCCGAAATTCATCCCGTTTCCGCAACACCGCGGTCGGGCAAAGTACCACCAGTGGGGTGTCCCGGAAACTGAGCCACACGGAGGCCAGACACCTGCCCAAGGTCACCCGATAGGTGGCAGAGATCGGGGCCCGGCCCAGGTAGTCCGTACAGAGTCTCTGTTCTTGGGCACTTTAGCACACTCTTGCTTCTCCCAAGGCCCTGCCTGCCAGAGAGCCCAGCCTCACCTTGTGTCAGCTTTTTTTTTCTTTTTTTTTTTTTTAGGATTTTATTTATTTATTCATGAGAGATGCAGAGAGAGAGAGAGAGGCAGAGGCACAGGCCGAGGGAGAAGCAGGCTCCATGCAGGGAGCCCGACGCGGGACTCGATCCTGGGACCCTGGGGCCATGCCCTAAGCCCAAGGCAGATGCTCAACCGCTGAGCCCCCCACATCGTGTCGTCTTAAAGGCCCATTTGATCTCGAAGAGATGTGTGCACCCCCCGTGTCCACCGCAGCCTTCTTCACAATATTCAAGGTATGGAAACAGCCCGAGCGTCTGCCTGTCAACAGATGAATGGGCTAAAAACTGTGCGGTATACAGATGCGAAGCTGGAGGACGTTATGCTGAGTGAGATAAGCCAGAGAGACAGCGACGTGTGGTGTCATGTCTAAGTCAAATCCCAAAAACACGGCAACAAAAACAGTAACAACAGAAAAGTCGAACTCGCAGCAACAGAGTGGACTGGTGGCCGCGGGGCCTGGGGGTGCGGGAAACGGGGCGACGGTGGCCACGGGCTGGAACGTTCGGCGATGAGGGGAGGAAGGCCCGGGATGTAGCCCACGGCGTGGGTGGCCTGGCGACTGGACTTACCAGCCCTGCGCCACGGACCTGAAAGTCCCTGAGAGAGTGGGTCTTCGGTGCCCTGGCCCCACGCACGCACATCCACGCGCACCGAGGTGACTACGGGCGGTGGCGGGTACGTTAATACGTGCACCAAGTTGTCTCATTGTACAGTTCAAATATCCAAAATCTGACTTGCCAATTGTAGCACAATGAAGCTGGGAGGGAAAAGGCCACATTTGTCCTTCATGGGTCACACACAGCATGGATCTCTCAGGCCTGCCTGGACAAGACGAGGGTGGTTGTGTGAGCCCCGCCCTCACCCCTCACCAGTGAGTGTCTCCGGGTGTCCCCTGGCGAGGTCTCAGGGGAGCTCACCGACGTGTCCTGGGCGGCCCGCATCCACACCTGCATCTGGCCCTCGGGTCAGAGCAGTGCCGGGCCCCGGGGACTCGAGCATTCAGCAGGAGGCAGCTCCCTGGGCTTCTCCCTGCTACCTCACGGCCTCGGTGCATGGGGTGCAGCAGAGGAACCCCATCTGCCCTAAGGATAGTCTCCCCGGGGTACCCCACATGCACCTTCAACTCAACAACTCAACGGAAGAACCTTTCTGTAAACCGAGGCAAGCACATTCCTGTAAATCCTCCCATCGGCTTGTCCGACTTGCTCAAGCGTGGGCAGCGTCTACCGTGAAGCACAACGGTTTGTGCAAGGAAACATCACATTTTCTACCCTTATGATGATGTCCCCACAGACACAAACAATTGCAAATGGCCATGATCTGATCTCTCTACCTCCACGGGTTCTGCCGGTGGAGATACGCTGGAGAGCTTGGCCCTGGCCAACTGGGCGGACCCCACCACCCACCACGGCCCGGGCCTTTCAGGGCTGGCCCCAATTCCGCTGCCCTGCCCACCTGTTGCGGGACATCTGGGGAACGTTGCTCAGCTTCTTGGACCTGTTCCCCCTTCTATAAAAATGGGGAGGCCCCAAGTACCAGCTTCTGAGGGCTCGTAAATGCCAACGCAGGGCGACAGAGCACCTGGTGCAGAGGAGATGCTCCCTAAAAGTAATGAAAGAGAGGGGATCCCTGGGTGGCTTAAGGGTTTAGTGCCACCTTCAGCCCAGGGCCTGATCCTGGAGACCTGGGATCGAGTCCCACGTTGGGTCCCAGCATGGAGCCTGCTTCTCCCTCCTCCTGTGTCTCTGCCTCTCTCTCTCTATGTCTATCATAAATAAATAAATAAATAAATAAATAAATAAATAAATAAATAAATCTTTAAAAAAAAAAGTAATGAAAGAGGACTCGAGTGCAGGTCATCCTGGAGCCCTTGGCCAGGGTCGGGGTGCACAAACCCCCGTGGCCGGCAGCTCCCTCGGCCCCATCCTCCCTCAAGGGGTAGGTGGTCCACCTTTTGAGAAACATCTCTGAGAGTTGGCCCCGGCCCAGATGCTGTGATGTGGGCTGACTCTGGGGGCTTCTCCGCCTGAGGAGGCTCCAGTTCTGGTGCTACCAGGCCCAGCATGCACATAAGCTTCCGAGGACGTGGCTCGCCGGTGGCAGACTTCTCCAGTGTGCCACATCCCTCCAGGGCCCGAGCACGGGTGTGCCTGCAGGACTCCGAGGCCCCCGTTGGGCCTGATGCCCACACCACCTCCTCACCTTGAAGGACGCCTTGGGATGAGGACCCAGAAATGTCCCAAGTGAAGAAAGAGAACGGTGACCTGGACACACGCCGCGTTGGACCCCAAGCAATAGCCGTTCCACCCCGGCTAGGAGACCTGGAGATAATCTCTGCTCATTTCTCTGCCTCTTAGAGACACGTCTAACCCAGATGAGGTACAGATGAGGTACGGCCGTGCTAAATGCCGATGGGGAGGCTCCGACCTTTGAGATCCGGGCTTGTTTGTCAGGGAAATGCCAGTGGTTTCCTTTGCGGGTAAATGTGGGAGAGAATTTCAGGAAAGTGGCTGTACCGGCACAAACCTCCCCAACTTCCTGGGCGGCCAGTGCCCCTGAGTCGGTTTGTACAGAAGATTTTCTACGTAGGGAGCGGAGGTCTCGCCTGTGGCGACCTGGATGGCTTGGCGAGTCGACAGCGATGAGGTCAATTAATTCAGGTGGTGTAGACACTCCAACTGGGTAATTCCAGATGAAAAGATGGAGTTCGGCACGTGTGAGAAATAAAAGTATTAATCTCCTTTATCACTCTGTTTTATATAGAACTTTTATTAACATGTGCTAGGGAAGGAGGGGCAGGGGATAAAACATCCGCACGTCAGCCGCTTTCTCAGGGAGAGTGGCAGGGGGCCGGCCCATAGATCTTCAGAGAAGGATGTTGAGTTATTACCCACCATTAGGAGGGAGTGTTCATTTCTCATTTGTCTGGGATAGAAAAGCTCCCTCCATAATATTGAGAGCTAATAGCTCCACAAAGAGTAGAATTTTGGTTCCTAAATTACCAGGGTTGGCTACGTACCAGGCTGAAAGTCACATCACTTCCCACTTCTCACCTCCCCGGCGACGGCTCGCGCTGCCCTGCCCACGTCACACGTCCCCGGGGAGCACGGGGGACACGGCCCAACGCCCGAGCAGCTGAGAAATACCCTCCAGCCCTCACGTGGGTCTCTTTTACTGAATTTTAAGGTTTGATCCAGAGGCTTGACCCCCTCGTGTCAGTTCAGCCTGACATTTCCATCCTGATTTCCAGAATGTCTCTGACCAGCTTCCAAACTAACGGAAGGTTTCACGCCCCCAAAGGGAGGGGCTCGTGTCGGAACTGATCACTTCCCTCCGCCTCTGCGGGGGGCTGAGGCAGGTGCATGTATTTATTTTTTATTTTTCTATTTCTCGCCGTCCTCTGGACATCTGTCTTCTTCTTGGCCTTGTGGGCATCTCGCACCCCCACCAGTGGGGCCAAGGCTCCTCCCGGCAGACAGGAGGTGACCGGTTCAGGTATTGATCAATTCTTACTCACATACAACCTTTCACCTCTCTTGGAGCATGACGGCCACAGCCAACATCTGCTCTTCGCATGTGGAAACAAACTGGAATATAAAAAATCTGCATCCATGACAACATGGGCTATGATCTCATTTGATGCCCCGCACCAGGCAGAGGGCAGCTCCCGACGAGCCAGAAAGATTGTGCGCGGGGGATGCTTCTCCAGGACAATTCTCCAGCCAGGACGCTCTGTCACCAGGGCCCATGCCCCTGACAATCTACACTGTCTCAGGGTTGGCAACACAGGAGGGAGCCTTGGCCCTAATCGTGGTCACCGTAGGCCAAGGAGGGCTACACCATGGGCTCCCCATGCGTATCTTCCCATGGGGACCCCCGGCAGTGCAGGTGACATGGGGCCAGGGGCCCATAGCCAATGGCTCAGAGGGAGCCCCTGGTGGGAATCAGACCTCCACGCTAGCCAAGAGCACTTCAACAGCTCAAAGCACCCTCTTAACTGGTGCTACTCCCTGCAGCAGCCCCGAGAAGCTGGCAGGGAAGGATCAACCCATTTCTGATGACTAATTGGAGGTTCCGAGGTTGTGTCACCCCCTTAAGCCCTCGCCACGACACCCACAGTGTTTTAGACTTTGCGCACAGCCAAAAAAGTGAAGAAATGGCCAGATGTGGCTGATAAATTACGGCCAGTTTTAAATATTTACTCGAACATCTTTAACAGCAACAACAGCAACAAAAACCGTTGGAATATCACCATGATGATTACAGGGTCGATCACACCGCGAATCCAGAATACACTGTGGATAGTGCGGGCTGGTGACGGGCCACTCGTTCAAATCTGTGAGATGATCCCACCGGCCTCCAGGCCTAACTGTGGATACGCTCAACGGGAGGTCAAGCCGGTGTTCTCTGTGTCAGGCTCTGATTCAAAGTAGCGCCCAGTTTGCCTCCTCTGACTCCCAGGTGTGTGGGTTTGGGGCCATCCCAGGGCCATTAAGTGCTCCAAGGTCCAGATGGATAATTACATACCTGGGCAGAAACCATGGGAAGGACATCCCCCCACTCACAGACCATGGGGTGTTCAGCAAGGTCACCCCATGTGGTTAAACAGGCCCTGCTTGCCCCGAGGATGCGGAGATTAATGGTCGGAATATGACTAACAGGGTGGAAGGCGTCCTGGGGAGCCTCCAGGTCAGAGGCGTCTATAAATACGGGTCAACCGCATGAGTTTCCGCTACTTAGGGGCGCTCTTGGGGGAAGGACGTGCTCCAGCTGTCATTGCTCTTCACACTCTGGAAGGCGATCCACGATCCACGGGACAGCTGCGTTCAGAACGTTCCCGATGGTCTTGGCAAGAGAACCTCAAGGAACCTCAGGGACTATGAGTGAGAGGCAGTTCTAGGCCTCTTGCCTGGAGGGTTGCGGAGGGCAGCTCTGGCGCTTACTAGGGGTGGGGTCCGAGGGCGAGAGAGACATCCCGAGTAGTCTGGCCTGTCCAGCTGCCACCTTTAGCTCTCTTTGGTCACATTGCACGTGCTTGGGTCTCTGAGAAATGTCTCTACCCTTTGCTTGGCTCTGTGCTTTGGATGCGCCGCCTCCATTCAGGCTTGACGGGAGCCCTTGAGACCAGTCTCGAGTGCAGGGGGTGTCCCCTGATCCCAGAGCTTTCCTGTTCTAGTCTATAGTCCCACAGGCCTACAACACCTTTATACCAAGGTGTTAATGACGGAAGACTGAAGACCAAGTCACACCCCTCGGAGAGCGTTTGATAGTTCGGGGTATTGCAGAGTCCTGAGCTCCGTTGCCCGATCTTGTCCAGCTTCCTCTCTTAGCGACGGTGTGAACTCGAGCAGACGAAGTCGTTGAGTCTCTTTTGGGCATAGTCTGCTCCTCCACGGAACGAGGCTGGTAACATCGACCTCTGCTGTCCTTCCGTGATTTCGACGTATTTATAAATAGCACAGCACAGGACACCCACGAAACGGCCAGCGCATCCTTGGGGTGGGACGGGCAGGGAGGAGGCTCATACGTTCATGAGCTCCTGGTGTGCGCAGCAGGACATGCAGATCTCGCCCCTGCCAGGCTCACGCAGGACACCCACCAGGGTCAGCGCCCGGCGCTCCTTCCCTGCATGATGGTTAGATGCGTCTCTCGCCTCTGAACGTCCCTTGAACATTCAGGTCAGTGGAGAAGAGTAGCGCATGAGCCAGCACCTGGAGGGCATGGGAGGTCCCGAAGGCAAGGTGGCAGTGGGCGCAACCAGCCCAGTGGGAAGAGGACAGAACAGGTGTCTGGAGCCCAACGGACAGCTGCGTCCGCCTCCAGTTCCAGGATGACCCTGGTCATCACACTCCTTTCTCGGGCTCACCTTCCCTCCCCAAACCCCCGCCACCATGGCTACGGGGTGGCACCCGAAACTGAATAGTTGTTACCACAGCCAGGTCAGGGGACTGGAGACCGTGACTGCCATGCGCGGAAACCCACCACCACCATACTTTACCCCCAAGGGTGGTCCTTGAGCGAATCATTCACGATCACTTGGTGCTAATCCAGGAGTTTGCTGAAATGTGGGAGTTGGGGGCAGAGAGGTAATCCGCTCGGGTGCACTTGGGGGAGTTCTCCAGGGCAACACAAGACCGCTTCTATGTGACCGGCAGCCAGGCCGCAGTCTGACGCAGAATTGGGGGAGAAAGAGCAAACCACCTTCGTCTGCACTTAACCCTTCTTCTGGGCTTCACAGAGGGACACCCCCTTAAGGTTGTACATTGTGAGGCCCCCACACACACGTGCACGAATGGACAGACAAGCATACACTCCTCACACAAACACGTATCACATCTGTATGCAGGTGTGTGCAAACCCCCTCTCCCCCAGGCTGCTGGAGGGCCTGTTATGGAAACAAAATCGCCCTGGGTGTTCTCATTCATGCCTACCCTGGACTCCCCCTCTTACCCATGCTCTGGGCATCTCGCCTCAAGCCTGTCTTTTACTTCCAACACCAAACTACAGCTTCAGGCTTCTCTGAAAGAGTGCGCATACATCAGTTCTTGCTGCATAAAAAACTACCCCCAAATGTCGCGGCTTCAGCCACAAAGTAGCTCACCGCTCTGCGAGTGAGCAGTGCTTGCTGGGCTCAGCTGGGCAGTTCTTCTGGACCTGGGGCGGCTCAGGCTGGTGTCCGCCCTCAGGTGGCCAGGATTGTGGACTGCGCTAAGGTGATCTCCCTCCGAGGGTGGGGGGTGTCTTACTCTACCTGGTCTCTGGTCCTCCGGCAGGTTGGCCTGGGCTCGTTGACGTGCGGTTCCTGGGCTTCCAGGAGGAACAGAGCAGAGGCATTCAAAGCCTCTTGCGGCCTGGGTTCAGAGCCGCGGAGTTAAGTTAGGCTGCTTTGCCATATTCTGCGGCCAACACAGGTCACGTGGCCGGCTCAGCGTCACGAGGCGGGGAAGGAGACTCCACTTCTCGACAGAAAGAATGGCCACGTTGTGTTGCGGAGACAGAGAGAAGGCGGTATTTATGGCCGTTCTTTTTGCAAATGATAAATCACGAGATGCGGAGCAAAGGGCCCCAGAAAAAAACTGGGTCTGGAGCGTTACGGAGAGTCCCAACTGAGCAGGGCAGGCCAGGCTTTCCCACGTCGCTACCCCATACCCTCCACCCCTTTGTTGCTACAGTAACCTTGCTGTTTCCCCAAAACATGAGAAAACCATTTTGCTCTGTTGCATTTCTCACTGACAGTTGAGAATACTTTTTTACCCATTTATGGGTGCAAATTAATGAGATGACAACAGAGTGAAACCAATGACAACTGCTAATCTGTAAGCAAAAACAAGGGATGAGGAGCCGAGAGCAGTACAGCTGTTTTGTTTTAATTGAGGAATGATTTTATGTTAGAAACACTCAATATTCACAGCAAATTAAAAATAATGAAGTGAATTGATACCAATGATACTTTTTTTTTTTTTTTTTGCTTACTATCCCTTTGTAAATCTATTTCTTCACACAAATTGACAGGCCTAATTGATACATACGCTATTATTCCTCATTAGTAGGCTGAATAAAATAATTCTTGATTAAATTTATTGCAATTTACCAATCCAGCATAATGTTTGCAAGCTATAAAAGTCAATCAACAGGAAACCAGGGGGAAGCCAATGACATTATTACATTTTATATAACACAAAAGTGGTCTCCCCACACTGGCGAAGGCAAGGCCACCGGGAGCCCCCCAAGCGGGTGACACACCATGAAGAGGGGGCTCGGACCCCATGCCGGTTTTCATAGACCCCCGCAAGAGCTCCCGGAGTCCCTCACCCTGTGCAGCTGGCTTGGGCTCCAGCCACGCCTGCCCTCCTGGCCCATGCCCATCCTCAGGCTGGCCTCCAGCGGTTCAGGAGGACGAGCCACAGGGACCTCCAGGGCCTTCGGGCTGGCGACCAAACCTGTCACCCACGCCCACCTCCCCCAGCAAGATAGCAGAAGGGAAGCTGGCGAGAGAGAAGATGAGGCAATGAAGCCACAACATGGCCTTCAAGAGTTTGTCAGCCTGCAACCATCCGTCCCCGGGGAACACAGGTCAGAGGAGGTCCTGAGCCCAACTGTCCTCCAGGGAGGAAGGACCTGCGTGGAGTGTCTGCCTCCCCAGTGTCTCAGATGTCGCACACTGGCAGCATTAAGTGCGCTATCTGGTGCCATGGCTATGTTCCTTTTGGGTCCATGGGGCTTAAAAAAGAAAAAAAGGATTGGCTGCCAATCTTTAAAAACGCGGAGATGGCACACAAAGGCCTGGTGTCCCTGTTTCCATGAAGAATAGGACTATGTGGCCACACCAGACTCCCTTCTGTTATGGAAATGAGTCAACCCCCCCCTCCAGGGGTGGAGCTGTGCTTTCTGCCCCTGGCCCACCCACCCCTCCTCGTCTTGCCTTTGGACCCTTCCTTTTTTTTTTTTAATAATAAATTTATTTTTTATTGGTGTTCAATTTACCAACATACAGAATAACACCCAGTGCTCATCCCGTCAAGTGCCCCCCTCAGTGCCCATCACCCAGTCACCCCCACCCCCCACCCTCCTCCCCTTCCACCACCCCTAGTTCGTTTCCCAGAGTTAAGAGTCTTCATGTTCTGTCTCCCTTCCTGATATTTCCTACCCATTTCTTCTCCCTTCCCCTCTATTCCCTTTGGACCCTTCCTGGTTGTTACCTGCCTGCCCACCCCCCTCAACCCGAAGGTGTCTGTGTTGGTGACTTTTGTAGGATGATCTTTGGGTGCTCAGGGCTTCCCTCCTCCTGAGTTCTTGTCTCAAGCAGCTGCAAACTCTGCAAGAGGCTGAATTAGTGGCTTGTGACGTGGTGGACCTGTAGCCACACCCTGGACGCTGAGGTCTGTCCGCCGCACGATCCCCAGCGGTCCTGCTCCATCCTAGGCTAGACCCTCCCCCTCCTCCCCTGCTGCCCAATCCTCCGTAGCCCCCTCCACCCTCTGTAAACACGCACCCTTGATGTGTCCCCGCAGGGTCCTACTCTCCAAGCCATGAGCTGTGAACATCCCCTCCTTCCCCAGGTCATGCGGATGGCAAAGGGCCTCCTGGACCCTTCCCCACCTGGAGCAGGGCTCTGACAGCAGTAGAGGTAAGGATGGTTATCTTGACCAGATGGCCCTTCACCGAACCTTTCTGGTCGGACCCACAGCATCAGAAAGGACTCCTGGAAGGTGCTCAGTGAAAGGCTGGGGACCCTGGTCCCATGACTACGTCCCTGGCCATTCCTGCTTCCAGTAGCGGTAAGATGTCATCTGGAAGGTTATAGAACAGACTCAAAGGGACCTCGAGGTCACTTCTCTTCTGGCGCTGGGATTCTGGGGGGTTTGCAAGGCAAGGGAGGAGCAGAAAACATCTCACTGGGGGAACCACGGGAGGCAGGACTGGCAAGAAAGTGTCTTTGGGAAGAGAGAGGAGCTCGCAGACCCAGGACACCACGTGCGTGACCAAATGCAAACAGGACACGGCGGGACAAGGTCTCAGGGCAGGGGTAGCCACTCTGCCGGGGATCCCCCAGGATGAGCCGGGACGCATGCAGCTCTCTGCGGGGGCCTCGTATGCCTCTGGGAGCTGTGCACACACACGCGCCCCGTAACTCTGGTCCAGATCTCTTTATGCTCCAAGACTGAGACTCTGACTCCTGACGGACCCTTCCACCGGAACAGATACCAGGCACCTCGCCACTCCTCCTCCTCCTCCCACTCCCCCTCCTCCTCCCAGTCCTCCCGCCATGGAAGGCTCAACCACATGTGCTCCAGCGGCAACCCCAGAAGACACCTCCACCTTCCCTCCGTGTTACTACTGTCCCTGGGCCCTGTCCCAGCCTTCAGAAGGTCCTCAGATTCCCTTTCTCACCTCCACACCACTGACTTAGCCCAGGCCACCAGCGTGCCCTGTGTGCAGGAGACTGCGGCCGCCTCACCGTCGGGGCCTCACCGCCCCTCAAAATGCTTGACCCCCAGTAATAGAAACAGCAAGGCTAACGGCACTATGGGCCGTTATATCGGGCACTCAGGTGGGGCCCCGAGCCAATGTGTTCCGTGCATGGTCTCACCTGAGGATCCTCCGGGGGCTGGCCTGGTCATCCTTACTTGCAGGTGAGGCGAAGGGGTCCCAGCGGCACTGCGCCCAAGGCCCCACGGCTGGCAATCCCAGAGCTAGGGTCGCAAAGTGGGTCCGCTCCACCTGCCCCCAGAGACCGGTCTCTGCATCAGCGGTCCCCAACTTCCAAGCTTGGCTTGAGAGATCTAGCCCCTGTCTCCCACTCCGCGCTCTCGTCCTCACTCTTCCATCAGCCCTACTGACCTATTTCCATGCTCCTGGGACAGTGCTCCCGCTAGTTCAACTTTGCTGGCTGCAGCCCCTCTGCCCAGCTCCACCAGACCTGGAGCTCTCGGCCCAGACGTGGCTTCCTCCCCACCGCCCCCCGTCCTGCCAGCCTGCTCGGGGAGCCTGTCCTCCGTGTCCCTGCTTTCCCCCACCACGTGTCCTGCAGAACGGTAAGGGCCAGGTACTTTGGCCACTGCTCGATTGCTCTCCCGGTCCCTTGAGGGGCCGTGGGCACGTGTCCACGCTTGGTGTCCCCACTGGTGGCGCAGCCCGGAGGCGTCACTGCCTGACATCAACGCCTCTTGGCCCTAATGAGGTGACTCAACGGCTATTGGTGACCAGACACAAGCAACATACAACGTACTGGGCCGCAGGAATCGATGATCAGAAAACCGCATGCAAGCCGAGGACGCAGGGTGACAGTCCAGGTGAGGGATCTCAAGCCTCGGTGGCACCGGAATCACCTGCTGGGCTTTATTCAAACAGACTGCTGGGCCCCGCGCCCGGAGTTTCTGATTCAGCAGATCTGGGAAGACGTGGGTGGGCTGAAGTATTTTTAATCTGTCTCCAGGTGATGTTGGTATAGCCGGGCCGGACATCCCACCGTGGGGGTTGGTCTTCCAGAAGGTTCTGCAAGGGCCCCTCAGAGACCAGCCGTACCCAGTAAGCTTAGGATGAGCGCACAAAGAGAGACGAAATGCAGGCTCCGGTTCCGGGACTTTGTGATTCACGGAGACCTGGCGCGACGTTCGCCGCCACCCGAACGACAGTCGTGGTGGAGGCGGCCACCGTCAGCCCCGAGTGTCCAGCCTCTTGCTGCAGAAGCCCTGGCTCCCCGGGGACACACTGGGAGACAATGGCCACATTGGGCATCGGGCTCGGGGGGCGCTGAGATGCCCCATGCGGTGCCCCCACCCCGAGCCCCGGCCAAGCCGCCAGGCCCTGACCCCTCCTGGCCGCCGGGGCGCGGTGGGGGGCGCGGCTCCAGGCCAACCAATGGCATCCTGCAGGCATCACAAACGGGGAAGAAACAAACAGATTAATCTCTGAAATTTGATACCCGTTCCAGACACAAGTAGCAACAAACTTAGCGACAGAGCTGTCAAAATATGTTCCACAGCCTCATTGGCAAGAGATCTGGACACATGAAGGGAATTCAGCAAAACCAAATCAGTTGCCAAACTAGGAGGTTCGACAGTGTGTTCGGGAATACATTTAGATCAAAACAGGAACCCGTCCAAAGGAGCGAGTGTCTCCATAAATTATTATGGAGTGATTAGAAATAATTAGTCAGTGATTTCAAAATATTACATATATTTTTCAGCGGTATCGAGGGGATGTGTTATATAACGTGGGATTTTGTTTTCACATTGGGCTTTTCTATTTTTTTTTCTCACTGCTCTCCAGCAGTTGTTTTTTTTTTTTTTTTTTTTTTTTTTTTTTTTAAATGGGGGCCACAGATGTGACGCCGCGCGAGGCCAACCACTGCCACTGAAGAGGGTACGGTTTTAGGCAACAGGATTCCTTCGGAAAGGTTCTCATGGAAGGGAAGCGGCAGACAGGGGGAGAGTGTGGATCCTTTTCTGGGCCTGGCGGGCAGGGGCTGGTCTCTGGTTGCTGCGCCTGAGTTAGCGATTGGCATCAGTGGAGTTACAGACGCCTCTGGGGGCGCCGGCACCAGCCTCCGGTTCTACTGAGGCTCCGGGAGGTTCGGGCTGCCCAGAGGGATGCAGGACCCACAGGCTCCTGCGGCCTGTCTGCAGAAAGCCCGTTCCAGGGGGAGCTCCCTGGAGTAAATCCTCCCCCGCGCTCCTGTCATGAGTGAGAACTCCTGTCCAGGCAGAGGGAGACCTCAAGGGCCCGCCCCGAGTCTCCCTCCAGAACCCCAACAGCCACCCCAACCCGGGGCATTGGTGATGCTCCTTCAAGCCTGAGGATCCTGCAAGGCAGACCTGACAAGAGCACCTCTCTTCACCCCCGCTCCCAGAGCCAGCCCCTGCCCTCTACACATTTCGGGGAGAACATTCTGGACACCCACATGTAAGGAGCACCCCACCCCACCCAGGCCGCAAGGAACTGACTGCGCGCAGGCCATACACACCTGCTCCGCTGACCCTCTGGTCCTGGTTTGGGTTTTTTTTTTTTTCTTCCCCCACTTTCTCTTTAAGAGTTAAGACTTAACATCCAGCTAAGGAGTATTAGCTTTTAGGTTGCCGATAAAACCAAGTAATTTTATTTATCGATTTGTTTTAATTACGGAGCGCGGCTAAGCATACGTATGAGCTAGCCTAAAAAGCCAGCACGCACACCTGCTGTGAGGGGTACTTTCCGAAACGGAGCGTGAGGAAAATAGTTGGATCCCATGTCCCTGTTCTAGAGTCTCCACTTGGGGGAAAAAAAAAAAGAAGAAGAAGAAGAAAAAGAAAAAAGAAAAGAAAAAAGAAGAAGGAGAAGACGGAGAAGAAGAAGGGAGACAAGACAAGACTTCCAGCACAGAAGCAGGCCTTTACAGTTACGGCCTTTTACAGGATGATCCTGAGCTATGTTCCCTGTCTCTGAGGAAGGCACCAGCATATAAAATGGTAGTGAATTTGCATTACTTCCAATCCATCATTCTCTGGGTGTTCAGGAAAAACCAGGGGACCCGCTGCAACAAAGCTCAGCCTTCGTGTTGACAGATTCTTATTTAAGTGACTATGAATACAACAATTCCACAAATAATTTGTCAAGTGTGTGGCTGAACTGGCTCTGAACCCTGATAAATACCGACTCTCCTCCTGCTACAAAAGCAGCGTGTTTCGTGTGCGGACACCGCGGAGCAGGCCCGAGGATTTAACAGTCGAGGCTGCTATATTTCTCTCTTCTCTGTGGTTTAACAAAACAAAACAAACAAACCCCCCCAAAAAAGAAAAAGAAAAAGCCAGCAACTTCGAGGGCGGCTTTTTCCCTCAGCGTTGAGCGCCTGGGGTTGGAGATGCCGTGGGCCCAGCGACGAGCAGGTGCCCTTGCGGACCGCGTGGACGGCCGCCACCTGCAGAAGCCTCTGGCTTCCTTCTTGGATGTGCCAGTCGGGTCGCCTCGGGCTCGGGGTCCCCCCCCCAACCCGAGCCGGGCCCGGGCCGCTGGCCTGATCGGTGCTCCAGGCGCCTGGGACCCCCGTGCCCGTGACCGCACGGGGCAGGCCCGCCGCCACCCGGCCTGTCGCTGGAGACGCTGCGGTTCAAGACGCGCCCGGAAGATGGGGTGACAAGTCTCCTTGAACAAAACGTAAATCTAATCATCTTTGAAGACTGCAATATACACCTAAATGTCTCTTGCAGATGTAATTTAGTATGCATTATTAATTTATTTTTCATAAAGCTCCCCAGCTCCTGCGAGGGTGAGCGAGAGCACAGAGCTGCCCGGATGATAAGGCTCGTTTGTCAGGGGAAGGCGGGCACCGACACACAAACAATTTCCCTCCCCGAGACCCCATCCGCCAGGAAAACGCACGGACTCTTCTTGGGCAAAGAAGCTTCCTGCAAACCAGATTATTGCCGACGTTTTAATAAAGTGCCGACCTCTAACGAACGCTCCCGCACCATTTGCAGAGTGAAGCGGGGACTTAGAGACGCGGGCCCGCCAGGTGTCTGAAGGGACGTCCGTGTGTCAATTACACCGCAACTTTTGGCTCTGGGACCCTAATGCCTATAGAAATAATTAAGAAATAATTAACTTGTCCTAACATAAAATGCTAATTATTTATTGTTTATAAAGCAATTTTAAATAATGCAGAAGCTCATGCAGTTGGGCGATCATGATTTTCCAGTCATTAACTTAACCAGAATTTGCATTTTGGGACTGTAGCCAGTGACTTACATGCAGTTTAAGTCATTTTTCAAACACCCTGTCCTATCTTAATCTATTCATCATTAATCACATTTGGTCACTTTACATAGAGAACACTATTCAGATGAAAGATAAAAGAAATACATTAATAAAACGAAAGCAAGTTGGAATACTTCAAAACATAAGGTAGGGGATGAATATGGTTATCAAAGCAATTTATACCTTGTGCACTTAGAATTTAAGTGGGGCCGGTGGAGCTGTTGCTTATTATTTAAAAGGGATGGTAAGGAGGAGCTGGGCTTTTATCACATCAGACACCCTCTCGCTGGTCGGAAATGAGAGCATGCATCTCTGCTGGTCCCGGGCGCAGCTCTGCCTTCCGACAGTTGAGGGCAGGTCAACAGAGTCTGGTGACATCCCCCCCCCCACCCCGGGCAGGCTGCTGCTGCTGGTGACAGTGAGCTGGCCTTGAGAAGACACAGCCCCGGGAGCACTCAGGGAGCCGCTCTGGGGGCCTGCGTCATCCTCACCCACGGCCGTCACTCCAGTTTCCGTGGGGGTCACAGGGAGGTCACACCAGGCCCCATTCAGTGGCCCCATAATGTCCAGGCTACATCCTCTGGGGTGTGGGGTCCAGCCCCGCCGTGGGCTAGGGGACATCATGTGCAATGTCCCCTTCCTGGGGTATGGGCAGAGCAAAGTCATGAGCTTGCTTCTGGTACCAACAGAGGCCAAGAGAAGAGTCCAGGAAAGAAAAGTAGAAGAGAGAGAGGAGGTGGGAAGGGAACTTACATCTGCCCCCCATTCCTAATGCCCCCCCCCTACAGAAGGGTTGTACCCATCATGGATATGCGACCCTGTAAGTGTGCCAGCTGGGACCAGGCCCCATCTCCAAGCCTACAAACTGCCCGTGTGCCCATGCTTCTTGATGAGGGCCACCTTGGGGCATGTCCTAGGGTTGTGCCTCCAGCGTCCCATGGGAGACCCTCACACAGCAGTGGGTTCTTCCTAGAGTCTCCCTCATTAGGTGGTAGGGGTGTGTGGAGGGATGGACTAGAGCCAGGCCATGGGCTCTTGGGTCAACTAGGAGTCCCACTGATGTCTTCTGAGGAGGCCAGGTGAGTCCCTGCCCAGCCATATGGCTAGAAGGAGACACAATAACCCCCCAAGCAGGCGGTGCTAATGCTGGGGTCAGCTCCGCTTTGGTAGTTATGTGTGAGGTGCAGTTTGGAGGCACCACAGCGTCCAAGGGAAACAATACATCCTGTGTATTGCTGTCTATTCTCAGCCACTTGGGCCATAATAACAAAATGGTAAAGACGGGAAGGCTTATGAACAGCAGAGTCCTGGAGACTGTGAAGGGCAAGGTGCCTATGCACCAGCTGCCTGGCACAGAGTAGGTCGCCTGTCCACCGCCTGCTGGCAGGATGCTAATTAAAACTAAATGCAGGGACGTCCGGGTGGCTCAGCAGTTGAGCCTTTGGCTCAGGTCATGATCCCAGGGTCCCGGGATCTAGTCCTACATCGGGCTCCCTGCATGGAGCCTGCTTCTCCCTCTGCCTGTGTCTCTGCCTCTCTCTGTGTGTCTCTCGTGAATAAATAGATAAAATTTAAAAATAAAATAAATAAAATAAAACTAAGTGCAGTA
>NC_132780.1:2576377-2641377 GCF_048418805.1 Vulpes vulpes
TTTTTTTTGTTGTTGTTTTTTGTTTTTTGTTTTTTTCCGTTAGAAATGTTCCAGATTCTGGTGAATTTGCTCCAGCTCCTCGGGTGTTTTGGACAACAAGCTCAGGAGGAGGATACTGTCGTTTTTGTGTCTCCGACAGCCCAGGGCTCTGCGACCCCCCAAACAGCCCCAAACCCTCCTGCCGGGCGCCCCCTGCCCCAGCCTCCCTCGCCTGTCGTGGGTGATCATTGCACAGCAGGTTCGCCTTTAACACAAAGGAATCATTTTTCACGTGTGCTTTTCCTGTGTTGAGGACCAGACACAGACAAGCCGGAGAGCCTGCAGCAAAAACTCAGCACTGGCGTCGTGACACGCGGTCCTTTTTGGTTTGGGCTCAGTGGACGGGCGATCACGGGACGTCATATTCTCGAAGCCTTTCTCCCTGAGCTGACATGCTTTAGCCAACAGCCCCACTGGCTCACCGGGCACACGTTGGAAAAACGAGAGCATTGCTGAGCGTTAAGCCGTCTGAAAACACGGAACATGATGTGAAATAGCCTTACGTGCACACGCACAGGTCCTGGAGAGCCATGGGACAGAGGCCTCGTCGGGGGAGCCCAGAGCGGCCGGGCCGCCTGGGGCACACAGTGGGCTTTCAGGCACGGCTGCACCCAGCCGCGCTCCGCTCAAGGCGGCAGGGCCCGGGAGGAGCTGACAACCTGCCGTGACTGTCGCCGGCTTTAATTTAGCAAAGTGGGTAATGGCCCAGTTTCTGCTCCTGCTCGTGTGTCTGAATTGCAGACCTCACCTGACAGAAAGCTGCTTCTGCACCCGGCTGTTTTCTTAAAAGCAGACAAAGAGACCCCTTTTCTGTGTGACCTCCGGGCGGCTTCCATACGGGGAATCCTCATCACAGCCCCGGACGGGCACCTGCAGCGCACACCCTGCTTCCCGGGGGCCCCTCCGGTTGCAGCCTGTGCCCACCCCCCGCCCGCCCAGGTGACCCAGCCCCGGCCCCTCTCCCCAGCCAAGCTCCCCGCCACCTGGCTGCTAGTCCAGCCTGAAGACAGACATGGTCACTTCCCAATCATGATCGTTTTTGTGTTTTTTTTTCTTTCTTTCTTTTCTTTTTTTGGACAATAGAAAAAGATTTATTGGCTGGGCCTTTTATCACTCAATCGTTTTAAGACAGCCTGGAATAAGACATCATCCTGTGGGCAAATTACTTTTTATTTTGTGGGGCTTTTTTTGGCTTTTTAATTTTATTTTTAACTGTGGCAAAATGCACAGAGCCCAGTTTGCCACCTTAAGCACGTGCGTACGTGTTAACACACTTCAGGACTCTTCCCGAGGGCCAACCGGACGCTACACCCGTGAGCAACTTCCCACTGCCTCCCGGCCCCAGCAAGAGGCAGCCCGGTCAGGGCCTTTCCGGGGGCCCTAACCCATGCTCTCGTCCTTCTGGGTCTTCTACGATCCCTTGGCCTTGCCTCCCACTCAAACCACCCGAGGCTCATTGCAGCGGCGAAGAGCTGCCTAACGGAAAACAGAGACGGATAATTCTCTTATGATTTTCCATCTTGAGAGTCTGAGCCTGGAGGAGAAGAGAGCAGAACACCCCAAAGCACGCACGATAGACGGGGAAGAACCCAGGATGAATCAGGGCAAGGCTGCCTGCCCCAGAGAAAACAAATGTTCCAGAAGAGAGAAGAGGCAGAGGGTCGGAAGGGCCCGACCTGCCACCTTGGGGTTGGGACGCAGCAAGGTGAGCCTCGCCTCGGGCACCTGCACAGGATGGGATGAGCACCGGGCTCTGACCCAGTCCCGGACAGAGACACGAGCGCGGGGACACCAGTCACTCCACCCCAGATTCCTCGTCTCTCTCCAGGAGTCTAGAGAAACCTGGGGAGACCCCAGCAGGGCTAACATTGTTCCCACAGACCTGCCCAAGTGAAGGCTTGCAGTCAGCAATCGGCCCACTGATAGGGAGAGCAATCGGTATTTCTTGCCTCTGGGCCCACACACCTCCTCACTCCGCCAGCAGCCACGCCCCACCCGGCCCTAAACCTCCCACCGCCCTGCTCACACATCAGCACCCGGGGGGCTCAGCAGACACACCTGGGGACGGAACCGCCGGGTGGAAAGGTAGCAAATCCATTTGCTTATTGACAGTGATACATAACGAAGAGTAAGCAAATGATTATTGAGCACCCACTGTGTGCCAGGCACTGCTTAGAGTCAGGAGTCAGTGAGGCAGACACACACCCCTGTCCTCGGGGCTCTTGTAGCCTAGAGGAAAAAGACCACCCAGGAGGTAAGTGGGGCTGGCTGGCGGGAGGGAAATGCGCCCCTCAAAGCTTGGTTCCTTAGGCCCCCTGCTTTGAACAGGCGTTTTGTGTTCTGGCCCAGGTGGGCTTTAGGAACCAAGCATCCTGATTACAACAGGCACCTGAGGCCCTTTCCTAAGAGGAAAGCGGTCCATAGGTAAGAAGTGGGACAGGTCAGGTAAGGTGTGTGGATTCTCTCTATATGTCCTTAAGCAGCTAGTTTGAGACTGTAAAATGAACCCTATGACAGATCTTCTCAACGAAGCTCCCCGTCAAGCCCCACCTGGATGACCTCTGCCCACCACCGGCCCACCCCCCGTGAGTATGAACGCATCCAGGCTGGTCACAGGGCCAGGGTTATATCTGTGGCTCCTCCCCTGACCCCAGCCGAGCCGAGCGCTTCCAGGGAACGGGATGCCTTCCGGGCTCTGACCTGGCCTCAAGTAATCTGACCCTAAGCGGATCAGGGTACTCTCATCCACCTGGCCGCAGGGACACTGTCCAGGGGCAGGTACAGGACCTCACCTGCCCAGTTGGGTGGAAGCTCCAGGACGTGCCCTTCTCTGCTGGTCACAAATGAGGACCCAGAGGCTTGGAGTTGCCAACGGTCATGTGAGAACCACAGGAGCCTAGGAGTGAGCTGGTGGGTGGCGAGCCCACTTGAACTTGGGCAGGTCAAGTGCAGGTGTCCCTCCCCCCTTATCTGCAGGGGTACCTTTCAAACCTCCCAGTGGATGTCCAAAACCGCAGCTAATACTGAGCCCTACAGAGACTGCTTTCTCCTAAACATACATATATGCATAATAAAGTTTAATTTATAAATTATGCACAGTAAGAGACTAACAAAAATAACCAATAATAAAAAAGAAACGATTATAACAATAAATTGTGCCAAAATGTGGTCTCTTTCCCTTTCTCTCAAAATATCTTCACTGTCTCATACTCACCCCTTGTCCCTGCGATGAAATGAAGGGAAGGACGTAGACCCGTGACAGTACTTCAGGAGGAGGACCATCTGCTTCCAGACCATGGTTGCAGAAGTGGGAAACCACAGATAAAGGGGGACCTCTGCTCCCTCTTTGATAGGCCTCCCTTTAGACGTGGCACCTAACCATTCTCCCCTTGGATGGACTGGCCTTAGTGACCTGCTTCTAAAGGACAGGATGTGGTGGGAATCATGCTCTGTAACTTCCAGGGCTTAATCATAAAACAAATAGCTTCCACCTGGCTCTCTTGCTCTTGGGTGCTTTGTTTGGTGGGGGTGGGAGGCGGGGAGGGAGCCAGCTGCCATGTTGTGAGGGGACCCACGTAGGGAAGAGCTGAGTCCTTCCTGCCCCCAGCAATCAGTACAACCTGCCCTCCAGGTAAATGAGCCATCCTACATGCATAACCTCCTGGCCCCGGGAAGCTTTCAGATGACTATGGAACCACCTGACATCCTCAATGCAACCCCATGGAGATTTTGAGCCAGAACTTCTGGCCAGCTAAACTGCTCCCAAACTCCTAATCCATGGACACTATGAGATAAGAAATTGTTGCTGTTGTTGGAAGTAACTAAGTTTTTAGGTAATCTGTTGCATAGTGATAGATAACTACTACAGGACCCCATGTCAAGACAAAATCATCAAATTGCTGGACCAACCCTCACCTAAAGCTAAGTACCTCTAGATTTTTCAGTGAAGTGAGTCACGTAGAGCCTCCTGATTGCTTTAATTCATTTCGAGTTGGATTTTCTGTTATTCTCTATTAAAAGTATCTCGGCAGGTACATTCCTAATTCTTCCTTCCAGTCTCGGGCTTCTGAAGGGAATTAAAAATGTGGATTAACTGACTCTATTTAACTTCAGCTCAAGACTCTTCATTCCAGCTACTCCCACTTGTAACTGTGGCATTAATGTTAATGGAAGCAGATGTTGTGGCAATCTCCATGCAGAGAATTCATTCTCTTGCTTAAGGATGTAATAAATGGAGATGGGAAGGTAGTTTACACCTGAATATATAAAGAGTCTATAGGTAATAACCCTTAAAGGTACCATCACTGTAGATACCGGCTGTTACTTGCCTGTCCAAAGCAGCCAAAGAGAAGGAGCGAGGGGAGATGTTGATTCCTACTCTACGGTGGGCCTCTTAGCATTCTTGAAACCAAAATGAGAAATGAGAGGACCATGTAGTGGTCACAGCACTCTGGCGGCTGAAAACACAGGTGCAGCCTTCCCGTTCCTTTTAGATATAGCCACTTGCAGTTCACAATAAAAGAGAGCGGGTCTTTCTTTTAAAGGTAGGAATGAAAAACAACTGGTGTGTGTGTGTGTGTGTGTGTGTGTGTGTGACAAAGTGGAAAGATGGCAATAAGAAAATGTAACTCATTCTGGCCGACGATGCTCAGAATGATCTAGAAGGAATAAGTTTGACAGTGAGTTCTGAGAGGTAAGAAATCAAAGGTAAAAGGAGGCATTGGATGAAATATTTCATCCGGGAGCCCTTGGCGTGCTCCCTCCTCTGAACAAAACGAACGTTGGCCAATAAGAATTACATATCGTGTGTAAATTGTAAATATCGATGACTGCATAGACACGGTCATGCAAATTTGCAAATCTATGGTCTATGAAGGCCTGATAAGAATTATCATTAAACTATCTTTATTCATACTCTCATGCCCATTTCGCAAATTAATTTATCAATGAAATTATTTATTTGGGGATGAGACTCTTGGGCCACTATTCAGGAAAAAAAAATCTTGAAATTTGCTTCTATGCATTTCATCACAGAAATTCATCACATGAAGCTCCATTGCATGTTTCATGGTCTCTTTTTTTGTGGGGACGGACAGAGTTAATGTCTGACTTCAGAGCCATAGGAACTTGATATGAACCTCACTTTCCTCTTGACTACTATATAACTCTGAGCCAGTGATCGAGTCTGTCCAAACATGAGTCTTTTCATCTCTAATATCAATTATTTTTTTTGTGATGATAAAAATAGCATATGCTCTCACAAAACTTATTATGTTTCAGACTTGGTCTCAGTATTTTCTGTTTCTAGACTCCTTTGATCACATCGCCTAATGTAACTCTCCTCCCAAAGCTCAACACATAGTAGACACTGAAGTGGCAATGCTCCGTTTCATTTGGAACTAAAATATTAAAAAAGCATAATTAATAGAGTATAAAATGATCTATTGTAACATTTCTAACACGTCTAGGTGACATGAAGCTAAAAAAATATTTTTACATCTTCGCTCTATGACCAATGTCCTTAGAGCACGTACACACATGCACGGTGAAAGAGCACGATTTCTAAAAAATCAATGTATCATTGCCTTTTCTATAACATCTATTTCTATCCAGTCCACCTGGTATCACTGGGGACATCAGAGGGACACGGTACTTCAAAGACAAATGCCATCTTAATTGGACAGGTCTCTTTTTAACATTTACCATTTCCTGTTGGGTCCACCTCAAAGCAGTCAATATTTTTTTATAAACAGGGGAAGAAAAGAATGCCATCCAAAACTGAAGTCTCTAAGTTATTGCCGTGTGTCTTGTGCAAGTGTGTTTATCGAGCACCCACGCAGGTGCAATGCCACGCATGGGTATTAGCCGTTCCAGGCACAGTGCTCAGGGCTGTGTCCTCATCATGCCACCTGAGTCAGTACGCCCCACGACCCACCACAGGACTACTCAACCACAGGCTCTGCCATCACCCACAGCGGTAGGGCTTGGAATTGGTGGGGTTAAGCCAGGACAGCCCACTATGCTCAAGTCCTCAGTCAAGACACTAAGAGATGTCTTGCTCCTGCTCCTACTGACTCTGCTCCTGCAAAAGCACTGAGGAAGTGCAATGGACCCATGCGCCCTTATTTTCAAATTCAGACCATGCACCAAAGCAATGTGGTGAACCCACTGCAGAGGTGCCATGACTCAAGAGGCTGCATATTTATGGATTTGGGCATCAGAGAGACCTGGGTTCAAACATCACCTCTGCCAGCTGCTGGCAGTGTGAATTCACTTCTCTGAACCTGTTTTCTTGTTGGGACTACTCGAGACAATATTTATATACTCCCTGAAGCATAGCAAGCTCTCAATAAATGGCAGAAGCAATAAAATAATAATGATCTTTGCCTTTCATTCCTTACCTCTTTCCCTGAGCTCCAAATTTATACAGAAGACTGACTACTCAACATCTCCACCTGGGTGTCCCACAGGCCCACAGAACTCAACAGGATAAATCAGACTCACCATCTATTCCTTAAATGTGCACGAACTGGAAACCCGGGGCCACCACCACATCTTCCCTCATCGGCCATTAGCACTGATTACATGAGTCAGTCAAGGTGTTCACTAGACTTCAGGCTTGAACTTTGCTTTACAAGTCAGGATTTCTCTCCTTCGGGAGATATACAAATATAAGATGGAAAACAAATAAACAAAAAAATATGCTTACAAATTTTCAGGGAAATCCAAAAACAAATGTCATGTAAGGCTCCAGATGTGTGCAAGGCTGTCAAAAGCAGATGTGGTTGGGCAGAAACCATGTAAGAGGTGGTGAAAAGGAGCTCTGTGTGTGGCTGAGGATTCAGTAATGGGCTAGCTCAGGGGAAAAGACCAAGAAAAAGACATTTACTCAAGGAAAAAGACTCAGCCTGAAGGGCAAAACTATCCCTGGTTTTGACAATGAGAGCCATAGAAAGGAGAGCAAGCCGGGCTTGTGCCAGGTGCACACTTAGCTGGTTGGGACGGAGTGGCACAGTGGTCAGAGTTGCAGGAAGAAGTGTGTCTCTGAGGTAGCAGAGAAGGGGAAACACTTGGAATGTGAAATCTGAAAGGTTCCCTACCCCGTCCTGCTCCTGTTAATCTTCTCGGGAACTCATGCTAATACCCGATAGAGGAAAATTAAACACACTCGATGATGACTAATAACAAATAGCAACCATGGCTTCTATGCAAAACCACTAGAAGGAAAAATTGGAAAAGGGTACCAAAATGTAACAAAATGAAAAACCCTCATGAGCAATCATGGTTTCATAGCAGGTAAAAATTATGACCAAACATTATGTTGTAACTTTAAGAAACTGGGAAGCAATGGCATCTCTGAAAAAAAAGGTCGCAAAAAGAAACCCTTGTCTCACGTATACTAGCTTGGTGTTAAAGGGTATCATTCAAAAGTGATAAATCTGGTAATAAAATCACGTGCATGCGTCTAAGCACTGAGGAATATACTAAAATAATATTGCCAAATAAAATTGGGTGGTGAAAACAAAAGAAGGGAAGGAAAAGAAAGTGTGCCAGGTGTAGCATCAAGCATGATAGAGAATGAAAAAGATAGCACCTGAAGAAACAAGAACTAAAGATGTCATATAGAGTTATAATTTTAGGACTTACGGCTAGAATAAAATATAAATCCTCTTAAATATCAGGGGACCCAAGGCAAAAGAATTAGACCACAGAGTAGAGGACTTGAAGGAACAAACAATGAAAAATCTAATATATGGTGATATTACTAAGACCAAATATGTGTCAGATCAAATATAAATGGCCTCAACTGATTTATCAAAAAGATTTTCAGGTTGGTCCAAAAAGCAAAGCCTACCCCAAGCTGGATTCCAGTGACACACATTACCAAGTTGTTGAGCAAAGCTAGAAGTAGGAGAGCCAAAGGTGCACCAGACCGAGGCCAACAGAAGGCAGCAGAAGCCGTGCTGTTGATATCTGAGAAGGAGGGATTTGGCACAAAAGCATGAAAAGAGACTTAGACAGTTGCATTATGATGGTAAAGGGAAAAATCTACAGTGATGACGACATAACCATTCTGAACACCCATGCGTCAGACGACACAGTGGCACTAACCAAGCAGAAACTACAGGAGACACAGAAGAATCTATGGTGACACCAGCAGCAGGGGACAATTCAAAGTCAACGCTCTCTATCCACGGACAGACCAAGTGGGCAAAAACTTAGCATCTAGCCACCCCCGATAACGTAATTAATAACACAGACTGTACGGAGCCGTACAGATTACACACCTTGACAATGGATCATTTATTTTCTTTCCAAATGCCCATGAAATATTAATGAAAGAATTGATCACATTCTAGACCACAAAGGAACCCTGATAAATTCTCCAAAACAAGAAACGATATAGGCAGTATTCTCTGATCACAATGTAATAAAAATGGAAGCAAATAACAAAACCAGCAAATAAAAGAATTCCTTTTCGCCTGAAAATTAAAACTAAATATAAAAAGCCATTCTTAGACATACTCTTGGGTCAAAGAGGAAGTATAGCCGCCAAATTAGGAATTTATGAAAACAATAGTGAGAACACAATGTATCAGAATCTGTAGATGCTGCTAAAAAGTACTCAGAGAAAGTCATAAACTTGGAAACACTGGTCAATAAAAAATAAAGAATAAAAGCAAATAAATTAGACACCTGACAAAAAATGTTAAGAATAGAACAAAGGTGAGAAGTAAAGAGCAAATAAGGAAAAAAAAAAACAAAAATTAATGTGTTAGAACATTATAAACCTAGAGAACTAAAGAGTGAACCCACAAACTGTGTCTTTAGGAGAAGGAGAGCAAGAAGTTAGATAGTCCACTACGAGCCCGATCACAAGAGAGCCAGGAGAAGTTGCAAGAAAATAAAAAGAAAGAGATAGAAAATGTAAATAGACCAATTTCCATTAAAAAAAATTAAAAACTGCCTAAAGGTCTTTTGCTAAAAATGGAGCTGGAAAAAGGCTAGTCTTGGGGAAATTTTATCAGATTTTTTTTTAAAAACCAGATCCAATACTGTGTAAACTGTTGTAGGGCAGGTAAAAATAAGAAAAATGCCTCAAAATTGTTTATTTAAGCCATTACAACCTGACACCTAAACCTGGTAGTGACTGGGGAAAAAAAACAAAACCAAACGGAAAAAAGATGTAGCCTACCCTTATGATTGGTGTAAAAATCAGATAAAAAATCTTACTAAACAATATCCATTAGGCCATTACACAATGATACACTTTAAAAGGTGGATTTTATTTGGGGAATGTAAGAACAGTGAATTGGTAAAGAATCCATTAAATAAGCCATCCTATTACTGGATATAAGAAGAAAAATCATATGACCATCTCAGCTACTAAGAAGCTGCATATAAATTCAACAGCAATTTTTGATAAAAGAACAAGCTCAATATACTATGACTCATATGTAAAGGTTTCCTAGAGATTTATAAAAAAAAGACAATGACCAAGCTGAAAATGCGGTCAAGAGACCTCACAGAAAACGAAATATAAATGGTTAAGCATAGGAAAAGTAGCCCAACTTCACTTAAACGAGAGCTCCCCAAACCAAAGCTATCTTGGGCTGCATTGACACCTATTGGGTTGGCAAAAATCCAGAAGTTTGAGACCACTCTGTGCGTGGGGCTACGGGAGACAGGCGTCGGATATTGCTGCTGGGAATATGAATTGGTATAACCCCTGTGGAGGGCAGATCCACACCATCTATCAAAATTACATATGTATCTACCCTTTGACCCATCAATTACACTTTTGGGAATTTATCCTGGTTACACTTGCATGTGTGTGAAATGATGCCTATGCAAGGTTATTCACTAGCACCGCTCATAAAAGCAAAAATGGCGAGAGACCTGTATGTCTTTCTATAGGGAACTGGTTAAACAAATTATGGTACATCCATACAGTATCATGCCCTGAACGTTGTAAAGACGTAGCGCCCCTTTCTACGTATATGTGGATACAGAAAGAGTGGCGATATATATTATTGAGTAAGACAACAATAACAAAACCACAAGGTAGCTTTTACGGGAAAATATATATCTATAAATAAAATATATAAAATATTATGCATAATATATGAAAGATATATCTATGTATATAATTTTATATGTATACATATATGTGTGTGTGTGTATATATATAGTGTGTGTGTGTGCACACACTAGGTTGTAGACAATTTCCTATCATTTCACGAAAAAAGGCCTTCCATTGTTGGCCCCAACCTCTTCTTCCAGATCGAGCACCCACTTTTATTCCTTTCAATGCACATACCGCTCTGACCATATAACCAATACTTGAGTTATCCTGAGCCACTAAACAGTCTCTGGTTATCTCTGTGCATGTGAGCCTCCTTCTGCCTGAAGGGCTCAGATGCCCGCTATCTGCTAACTAACACTAGCCACTCATCCTTCAAGAAGACCGAGTTCCAATAATGCCCTGGCACCAGGGAGAGAGTGTTCCCTTTCCATGGGGTTACACGCCCAGCCTTATTTAGCAGATTGTACCAAAATGCTTCCCTCAGATATATAATTCCCTAAGAAGACTATGAAAAATGCAGAGCAAAAAAAAAAAAAAAAGAAAGAAAGAAAGAAAAATGCAGAGGCAGCCACCATGTATTATCCTTTTCTGCATCCCCATGACTTATCTGGCCCAGATCGTGTACAGATTAAGTATGTCCTCGAGTGGTGGGCATAAGAATCCACGTGTTCATCCAGAGATGAGTAGGTTAACAGGCGATGGTATATACATACAAATCATGTTATTCAACCTTTACAAGGGGGCAGTTCTGACACAGGCTACAGCATGGACGCACCTTCAAGACGTTATGTTGGCTGAAAGAAGTCAGATATAAAAGGACAAATGCTGAAAACATACACTGGAAGCATATGAATTTTCTAGGACAGATGTTGGAGATTTGTACAACTTTTCTCAAATGGCCAAATTTATAAGGACAAAAAGTAGAATGATGGCTGCCAGGACGTGGGGAGAGGAGGAGGTGGGAAGTATGACGTAAGGGGTCTGGAGCCTTAGTTTGGGAAGATGAAAAGTTCTAGAGATGGATGATGGTGATGGTGCACAACAACGCGAATGTGCTCAATGCCACTGAATTACATGCCTAAAAATGGTTAAAATGCCAAATTTTATGTTGTGTGAATTTTACCCCAGTGTAAAAGTATGCCTTCACTGGGTGGGAACGGGAGCTGGAATCCAAGGAATCCTTAAGATAGAAAGTCTCTATCCTCAAGAACACATCTATATCCCATTCTTGAAGATGGTAAATATCGTACAGTGTGTCCCTGCTCATCTGTCAAAATCAATTCTCTCCTTTCCAAGCTTTCTCTTGGGACTTAACCGAAAGCTGTAAATGAATGGTCACTAAGACCTTGGTAAATATGCTACAGCATTCATTCGTCAATAAATATCGATGACAATGACCCACTAGGTGGTGGACACCAGGTGCTGTGGATACAGAGGCGAGAGAGACAGACATCTTTTCCTCACCTCAGGGAGATTACTACACAACACTGAAGCCCCAGATCCAGTGAAACACGGTGTAGACTCTTCACCTACAGTTCCTTCCAGTCTATGGGGTCGTCCTCTCACTGGCCCCTTGACCTCCTCTCTACTGTCTGTGGTAGTTTTCACTCAGGATACTGGGAATCTCTTAACATTCCAGAGTAGAGAACCAATTCCCTTAAGTAAACAAAGCACAAAAAGTTTATGAAATACACGTCTGGGTAGAAGAGCACTGCTCATTTTTATGTTTTATTTTCGAGTCGGTTATTGCTAGGGTAGAGAAGTGCTATTGATTTTTGTATGTTGATCTTGAGTCTAGCAATCTTGCTGGGCTCTATTATTAGTTCTAATAGTGTGTGTGTGGATTCCTTTGGTTATTCTGGGTGGATGATCATATAGTTTGCAGATATTATCCATTTTATCTCTTTCCTCCCAATCCTTACAACTCCGATTTCTTTCTGTTCCCTTGTAACACTGGCCATGACCTTTGAGACAAAATTTCACAAACAAACACCACAAGGCAGCAAGAAAGTGGATTTATTTTATTATATTGAAATCAAAGATTTTTGTTCAGAGAAACCGTGAGCGAAGTTACTGAACAATAGGACAGAAGATATTGGCAATATCTAAAACAACAAGAGGTTACTATTTCCAGGATATGTAAGGAATTTCTGCATGCCAACAAGGAGAAAATGTCGAGCCAGTGGGAACATGGTCCAAGGATATGAATAGTAATTTATAGATAAGAAAACTTGAAAGCTAATGAGCACATTGAAGAAAGGCTTAACATCATTAATAATCAGAGAAATGCAAATTAAAACAATGAGATATCACTTTGTATATATTAGACCAGCTCAGTTAGAAAGCTGGATAATTCCAAATGTTGGAGGGGATGTGGGGATATAAGAACCTACTCCACTATCTGGTTGAGTAGGAATGGAGTAGTAATTCTGAAGAGCAATCGGGCAGCTTTTAGTGAAGTTTGATATATGCATCTGCTACAAGACGTATCCCCAATCCGCACACGGGTCCAGAAGTGGACACATACAAGGAAAGTCATAGCGGCATTATCTGAGATGTTGAGGAATCTGAGGGTTGTCTACCATTGGGTGAGTGGACAGGTGAAACGCAGCAGATGCAAACCATGGGGTCCCATAGGGCAACTGGAAGAAACAGCATAGAAGTGCACATACCAACATGGACAGGTCTTAAAAATCCATGCCAAGAAATAAAAAAAAAAGTCTATGATGAAAAAAAAAAGTCTACGATGTCTCAACCAACGCCGTTCATATAAAATTATCTTGCGTGCATACAAATCAAGAGTACACATTTCTCAAGAACACATATGAACAAAAGCAGCAAGTACATGTTAAGTCCATCGAAAGAGTTGCCTGTGGGGATACGAAATGGGGAAAGTGAATAAATAAATAAAATAGGAACGGGCCCTGGTGCAGAGTGATGGTCGCCAAGCTCCATGATGGAAGAGAGAGATTAATTAAAAATAAATAAATAAATAGAAGTAACGCTGAGAGGCCAAAGGATTCCAGAAAGAGATGACAGGAGCCACACCAATGCAGCAGAAGGGTCACAGGGGACTTCGGGATCAACCAAAGGGTCGTCCCAGGCTATCTCAAAAATGTCCACAAAAGTGGAACAACCACACTTGACATTATGGGATGTTAGGGAGCTCTGGGAAAAGGCAAGAGGAGGAAGAAAGAAGAACCCTTTTGCTTACTTCCCAACTCCTGCAGAGAGGGCGTGGCTACCCAGTGGGAGGGGAGGGGCGGGACCCTCATCCTGCTCACTACCTGCCAGGCCCCTGCCTTGCCCGTGCCCTCCTGTGCACAAGGAGAGGAGGACTCCGGGGAAAGCGGCCCTGTCTACTGGCCAAGCTCCAAGCCCCTGCGGCTCGTATGATATGTTAGGGCGCAGCAGGGGCAGGCCGGGGGGAACAGAGATCCCAACCCTGAATTCATTACATATGGAGGAGTCCCTGGTTCTCCAGGATCTGATTTATAGAAAATAAACAATTGGCCTAGAAGCCCATTAGTCAGACAGCTAATACACACAGCCTTCCTCGGTGGCTTTTCTTGGATACATCATTTGACACTGAGGCAGGTTGGGGCTGTACCCCCGTGTCAGCTGAGGCCCTCCAGAAAGCTGGGGCAGCAGGAGCCAGACCATGATGGAAACGGTATTTTTATTAATATCTGTCAAAAAAAAAAGAACCATTGTGGTGTAACAGGCTGAGTGTTAGGGATTATGTATTGACCCGGCTTCCTGAATTTATTCTTAGTCGGCTACGGATTATTATATATGAGTTTCCTGGAAAGTTAGCCAGCCTTCTCCTCTCAAAATACTCTTAGGGTTGGGGGGCAGGGAAGTGTCTCCCGTCTCTGGGCAATTTGGAAAGCAGCAAAGGGAAAGAAAAATAAAGATAAAGCAGTGCCTGCAGGGAGTGGGTTCTGGGTGGGTGGCTGGTCAGGAATTCAGAACAAAGGCTGCCTAAACACAATAGGAAGCATGGAGTGATCATTGTCCTAATTTAGGGCGGTTCTATTGCTCAGTGATTTCCAGGCAAGTCCCTGGGGGATAAATATGAGTTTGAGATGAACATGTTTGGTGCCCAAAGGTAAGTGATTAGATTTGATCTGAGGACAATGTCTCATGCCCTGAAGGATAGATAGCACCTACCCTGTGTGATCATGTGACTGTCTGGGAGGCAGCAGGGTGCAGGGGTCAGGGCTCTGCGAGGTAGAGTGCCGGCAGCGCTGAGTCTCTGACACCAGAACAGAAACAAATTTAGGAACAAATCACCAGGATAGATGGCGCTGGAATCATAATTCATATATACACCTTCATAAGAATTTAGAAGGAAATTCTAAATGCAAAAGCTTGGAAAGCAACCCAAATCCAAACCCACTCACAAGCACTGCATGGAAGGAACATCTATTTTAGATGTCATATAGGCCCACAACTGTCAGCCCTGAGAAGCAGCCACCAAGCTTTCAAAGAGCACAAGAAGAAGTAGGCACCGTTTCCCTGAGCCTCCGGGGTGGGGACAGCTGGTCTACCAGCACTTCCTGACTCCTACAGCTCTCCAGAGAGACGTCTCTTTGGTGGTCCCCGAAATGCCACTGGGCATCCACCACTGTTCCACCGGTGGATGGATGGAAAATCAGTCTTGAAAATTCACCCTCGTGTGCTTTTGCAACGACTGCTGTGGCTGGGAACCTGGTCTGTTTTGTGACATTCCTGACCATCTGAAGTAATCCCTCTGGGATGTGGCACCTATCCCATGGCCTTCCCATCCCCACCGCTCTCCCCATGTCTCTGTGCTGTGCACCACTCAGGGTCCCTGGACATCAAACGCTCCATACATCAATGTGACAATTAGCACGACACAGCCCCGGTGTCCTGAAAGAAACGGTGACGCCTCCAAAATGCCAAACTCGCACCCAAGGCTTGGCTCTGACTCCCCCCCACCCCCCAAATTAAGGTCAACATGTGCCTGGGCATCAAATCAGAGAGAACTGTCAACTCCTTCAACTTGTCAGTTCCGTGGTACTGAAATTTCTTTCTTAAAACAGTATCCGGTTTCAGGCATAAAGGAAGAGAACGTATAATACAGATGTTTCATGGAGTTTGAAGCACTAAGAGTCTAAAACTATCACTTTTACTTTATCAGCCACCTCTGAAGACTTCAAAGCCTTTTTTTTTTTTTTTTTTTTTTTTTTTTTGGCGAGCATTTTAACACAAAATTTCACAACAGCAGACTGAGCAGACCTTGTCCTCGTTTTTCAGAAAGGAATGAATGAACCGCGAAGGTCTGCTGACCAGCCTCTTCCTACTACGTGTTCATTGCCTCATCCCGAAGGTCAGGGCCACATTTTTAAAGCAGTGCCCGTAGGTTCCCTGGAAATCCTGACCTTCCGGGCTGGAGATGCTAAAGCAAGTCGGGCAGTGATGGGAAGGGCTGCCTTGGGGCGGTGCTGGCCAGTCGCTGCCGCCACGCAGCAACATGGACTTCTATGTTGCCGGATGATCTGATTTTTATTTATTTATTTATTTATTTATTTATTTATTTATTTATTTATATTTTGTTTATTTATTCATGAGAGACACAGAGAGAGAGAGAGGCAGAGACACAGGCAGAGGGAGAAGCAGGCTCCATGCAGGGAGCCTGATGTGGGACTCGATCCCGGGTCTCCAGGATCAGGCCCTGGGCTGAAGGCGGTGCTAAACCACTGAGCCACCAGGGATCCCTGATCTGATTTTTATTTTTTTTATTTTTTTATTTTTTTATTTTATTTTATTTTATTTTTTGTTCCTGATCTGATTTTTAAAGAGACTATACAGATGTAATAATTTTTGGATAAAATCCACTGATTTTTAAATATTAATTTTCTGTCTTTCTTTTCTTTTCTTTCTTTCTTTCTCTTTCTTTCTTTCTTTCTTTCTTTCTTTCTTTCTTTCTTTCTTTCTTAAATTTATAGCAAGCCAAACAAATCACATCTGTGAACCAGACACCATCCAAGGCGGCCAGTTCGTGGCCACAGCCCTAAGATATCACCACCAAGAGCAGCTTCTATCTATGTTTAGGAGAGGAGGGGGGAAACAAAGAACCCTTACCTAAAGCTGCAAATGACCACAAGCACATCTCCCTGCGAGGGGAGGTGTATCCTTTCTTACCAGCCTGGAATATTTTCTATAAAACCTACTGGGGTAAGCTTGGGCTGGGAGCTGCCCCTGTCCCAATCCCCATACATGGTCTGAAAGGGGACAGTAGATTTTATCTGCTTGGAAATGGGAACAGAATGTGGGGTTTGGAGGTCTGAGTTCTGCCTCATGTAAGGCCCCTCCCATGCTCCTATCGATGGGAGTTTACCCTAGGAGCCTGCCATTTGCTAGGGGTGCTTAGGCTGAGGAAAAGGCCGGCATCCTCTGCCTGTGTCTATGTGGTTAGTGAGGAAAAAGCAGCCTCAGGCCAGGGCTCCAGATGTGTCAATAGTTCTGCTCAAGGAGAAACAAGTCACACAGGGTCCTCAGGGGTATTGGAAGGAAGTTTCTTGGCTTCCCATGGTAGGTGGGAAAGGATTGGGGATTTTTTTTTTTAATTTTAAAGCTCAGCATTTGCAGGTTTGAGGCCACGTTTAGGCAGACAGCCAGTAAGCTTGAGTCCATAAGACCAAGTCACATACAATGAGGGCTTATGTCCTGCCAAGAGCCCCAGGGTTATCAGGCCCAGGGGCCCAGGAGTGGGACTCATAGCCAATGCTTGTAATCTAGAAGGTGCCACCTCTCTGTGCTAACCTGCCAAATGGAGGTGCCGTGTGGGACATCACCTCATGGCCACAGAGCAAAGCCCAGGGCAGCCAAGGACAGGGCTTGCTCCTTCTCTGGGCTCCTTCAGCTTCCAGAAAATCTTGGTGGCAACAAAGGGTCTAGAGCATGTGTAAATGCCCTCAGAACCCTTCTTTGGGTGTCCCTTAGGGTAAAGCAGCTAATGCCACTATCAAACAGAAGAGCAGAGGGGAAGATCCCCATGGCTGTCCTTGGAAATAGCTTTCTGCTCCAGAACTAGAAGTTTCCAACACAGCCTCCGCCCACCCCCACCTCCAGCCCCTGGGGAAGTAACCTTAACCTACAGAGACCCGGCCCGAAGACGTGGCAGTTCAGACCCAGGGGAAGTGACATCTCCCAGGTGGCCCAGGGGTTTTGTCACCCAAAGGGCCTTGCAGAAGTGTTCCTTCCTCTTGTTCCCTGTAATGGATCTTAGAGCCACCTACCAGGAGTCACAGCAGAGAGGAGCGTTTTCCTTACATCTGCTTGGCTATAACCAATGTATGAATTGTCGTCCTATTTTTTTTTTTAAGAAAAAAAATTAACAAACGACGGCGAAGGGAGAGCGGTGTGCCCGCCTGTGGTCTGACTACCGCCGCCTCGCATAACCAGGTTGGTGTACTTGGTTAAAGCAACGTGAACCGTAACCCTGAATAGCTTATTGAACTATTGAACCGCTTGTAAAATACTGGAAGCTTGAGTCTAGTTCTACGTAACAGATTTAAACTGGAGAGAGATGTAGTCGCACGAACTCAACCTCTAGAAATAAAGAAGGCAGTAAGGAACCTGCCCGTCTTCACCGCAGCCCACGATGCGCCTCCACAGAGCACTTCTCACTGGCTGCTGCCTTTGGCTCTGACCCAGTAGCATCTCCCATCCCACCCCCAGCTGGGCCCTACCACGCGGGGCTGGGAGCTGGGACGGCGGAGGGCAAAGGAGACAAGCCCAGTGTTAGAGGAGGTGGGGGAGCAAGGGGGCCTCTTGGCCACAGCAGAGGCCGCCTCGACAGTGATGTAGTGCAACCCAAGAGTCTGGTGAGGACAACCTGGAGGACGTTCACTGTGCACAAGCGAGATGCTCCACCTCGGAGCAGGGGAAGGAGGCGTCGGCTCCACCTGGCTCTGCGTCCTGATGAGACAACAGCTGGAATCTCGAGTGCACACCTGGGCCTGCATGATGAGAGGCGCATTGATAGGCTAAGGGATCCTCTCGGTAGCATTCAGGGTGGAGCGGGGATTTCAACCACGTCCAATGGGGGTCAGTTAAGGAGCCTGCTGTTTCCCCTGGTCATCGAACCTTCCTTATCATGCGAGCGTTTTGACACAAATACCATTGACAGATGCTATTTTGATACATAGACTATCGTCACAGGCTACGGAAAACACGGAAAAGCCAAAGAGAAAGAAAAGACACCAGAAATCACAATCTCGAGAGCTAGAGATGTACATCCTTTCAGGTATTGACATACTGCATTACACGATGAAATTGTTTTGTTTTGTTTTTTTAAAAAAAAGGAGTCATGCGATTCCAAAACCGGCTTTTTGCCGTGAACGCAGACCGTTATTAAATACAACAATATGTATCCTGAATACGCACGTCTCTCAGGTGCATAAAGCGGATGCACAAAGTTCTTCTTAAAGGCCACACGGCGCTCCTGTCACTTCCTCACGAATGTAGGTTGAGTCTGACTTCCCGAGCTACCAAGGATGCTGCAAAGACACCTTCTTCTGATAACCGGAAGGAATTGGTGCGAGGCAGGCATTCGCTAGGTTTGGTCTTTTAATCCTTCTAACCCGAGGAGGGAGATACTGTTCATTTCTCTATTTTATGGATGAGAAAAATGAACTTGGAGATTTTAAAGCAACTAACTGGCTGTGACATTCTGGGCAGAGAGCAGAGCTGGAATTTAAACCCGGGCCTGCCCGATGCTGCAGCCAAGACTCATAATTACCACAATCTAGTGCTGTCTGCACACATCTACCGTATTTTTTCTGACTACTTCTTTAGGGTAAATGCCTGAGTGTACACTTAGCTAAGGACAAAGGGAATCGGAACTTTTAAGACAAGGAAATAGGAAATTAAAAAAAAAAAAAAGAAAGAAAGAAAGAAAAGTCTCTATGCTCAGAGATCTGCAGGCTCCTGGGGTGGGGTGGGGGCGGGGTGGGGCTGCAAGATTTGATTCATTCTGGGCTCTTCCGCTCAGCCCACGGAGGACCAACAGGCGAAGGGTGGATCACATGTGCTCCAAAATGGAACAGGCTCCCTGGCGAGGAAGGCCCTCTCCAGAAGCAGCCCCGCCGAGTTCGGAGGGTCTCTGCCGAAACAGGAGCCCTGAGAGGAGAGATTGAAGGGGAAGACCTGGGAAGGGGTGCAGGGGGATGGAGGGGGCAGGATCCTGGGCTGTCCCCCTGCTCTGGGATACCACAGCCCCCCTTCTGGCCGTCTGGTACTACAATTATGATATAGGATTTGGGGAGTCTTTGTTTATATGCCACACTTACTAAATCAGTGTTTCAAAAGTATTTATGTAAAAGAAAAGTCATCTTTGATCTCTAAAAATGTATGGGGGTAGGTGGTGGAGGAGGAAGGCACGAACCCATATATGGAAATGCGTTCAATTGGAGCAAAATGCAAAACGGCTTCTGGTTCCAATTAGGAGCCTTTGTTCCCTGGCAGTGGCCGGCTTCCACCTTGCTGGAGCCTGCGGCCCAGCCTTGTTTTATTTGCGGGAGCCCCACATTATTGTAACTGAAAATGCATCCTCACCTGAAGCACGCCGTCGGCGTGTGCACCAAAAGACACACGGGCCGCTTAGCCTAGGCTGGCCTCTTCTTCTCTTCTGTTCTGATAGATCTTTCTCTCCCCCCGCCCCCCTTTTGTCACTCAAAATGAGTGTCTGATGTACCAGCATAAATTGTTAAAAGCAGTTTTAGGTAAAGGAAGAGAGAGTAAAGTGGAGGGTTTTTTTTTTTTTTTTCCACAAAAGCCAACCTCAATTTATGTCAAAGAGGGTTAAAAGACCTTGGGATTAAAGCAATGAACGTGCTGCTGTCAAAGCTAAAACCCGCTAACAATTTAGTGCCAAACGCATGTTGTTCAATATCATTTCATATTATATTATGTCACCGAGAGCTGACGGTTCTGCATCACTCTGACAAGGCTGATTTACTCTGAAGAATTCATCGACATTTTGCACAGTCAAAGCTGACTTCATTTTGTTTGGATGGACGGTGGGAAACGTCTCTGTACTTGAGTTCGAATAGTAGTAGCCTGAAAATCATTCTCAGATTAAAGATTCAGGAGACCGTTGGTCCACGGCTTTGCCCGGGAAGGACTTTGAGAGGCGGGAATAGACTTTTCTCGGCTCCCATTGACAAAGTATTTAGACCAAGGCTTTAATAAAAATCAACAGAGGTTAAATCAGATTTTTTTTTCTCCCCAGCATCCCCTAAAGTATGTGAGTTGTTCGGCCAACGCCTTGGAAAAAGAAAACCAGAGGATTTTCCCTGATGGAGACATAAACCACTTATAGACTCCTTAGGAGATGGTAATCACCTTATTTTCTTGATGATGTGTGCTCATGATTCCCGTCACCCATCCTCTTTCTTACCAGTGAAAGGGCGCAGGTGCAGTCGGCGGTAAAGTATGAGGATGTCTCCAGGCTCGGAGACCGTGCGACAATGGACTTGGGGAACTCCGAGAGAGAGGGACCGAGGTTCTTCCGGGACAATTGCAGAGGCCACAATAAATAAATAAATAAATAAATAAATAAATAAATAAATAAATACTCTGAAATCATCTGACCTGTGTCTTGAAGAGCCAGATGCACATCCGGCTGTCTTTAAAATCAAATAAATGAACATACTGCATAACGTGACTTGCATAAGTGTCGACCGCACGTGAAATCTGTGACGATTTTACATATTAGGTAAAAGATTATGCAACAAAATATTAAGAGTGATTGTCTCTGGCGGGTGGGACGAGAGGCAACGGTGCATGTTTTTCATCTTTATGGGTATTTTCAGGTTAAAAAAAAATATATATGACTGAGTTTGGTTTTTAGAATGTTATAGGGGCACCTGTGTGGCCACTCAGTTAAGCATCTGCCTTCAGCTCAGGTCTTGATCCCACGGTCCTGGGATCGAGTCCTGCATGGGGCTCCCTGCTCAGTGGGAATCTGCTTCTCCCTCTCCTTCTGCTTTTCCCTCATTCATATTCTCTCTCTCTCTCTCTCTCTCAAATAAATAAATAAAATATTTTTTAATGATGTCATAAAATGGTACTAAAGGACTCTGTGTCCAAAGCAAGCCCATACTGAACACCCTCTCAAAGTGTGAACCTATTCTTTAAATCAAGACAAGATATTCTTAATTTGATAAGGTTCTAACATTAAAGTTCAAATTAAAATTAAAGTCCGAAGTTGGGCCCGAAGTTGGTCCACTCTGTACCCTGCAAGGAGGGGAGCGAGGAAATGATTCCTTGAGGGTGTGCGTCGGGGATGCCTCACTGGAGGTCCTTGGGGCTGCTGCGTGTGTTCTAATGACACCCTCAAAGGATGGGGAAGGGCCTCGGCAGGTGGTCAGAACAATTCTAGGTGACAGTCGGGACTGGAGGGTTCCAGAAAAGGGAGGCTGTGCATGTGTGCACTTGCCTGTGTGTGTGTTTGTGCGTGCAGCTGCACATGTGCACATGCACACGTGTGTTGTGCCTCCCACTACTAGGAAAGGAAACTCTTCTCAGCCTCACCCAGCTTCCCTATCCCAGACGCCTCATCTCACCAAAGTGTCTTCTGACAGGGACCCAGTGCCACCTGCCTCCCACCTGAGCTTCACCACAGCTTCTCCCATAGCCCACGGGAGCACAGCACCAAGGGGGACTTTCTCAGCAGAAGATTTATCCTCCTCACTGAGATGACAAAAGGTGCTGTGCAATAAAGCACCAGGACACCCAGAGTGTGGGTCTCTGTCCTGCCCCACACAGCTACGTGGCCTCAGTTTCCCCTTCCATATGATGGGCACCAGAGCCCATACTGTCTGACTTGCAGGGGTGCCAGGGAGTCTGATTGCATAAGGTAAGGGCGAGGTACCTCTGTGCCAGGTTGGGGATGTCACAGTGATCTGAAAGGTCACCCCAATCGAGGGATGAACTATCACCAGGGCTCAGATGCAGCAAGGCCAAAAGATAGCAGAACAAATGGGGTGCAGACCCCTCACTTCTCTGGGGGGAGTGCAGAGAGGGGTCCTGGAGGAGGTAACAGCAGGACCGAATCTGGAGGATGAGGAGTCAGTGGCCTATGACATAAGCCTGTGGCAAGCGCTCATGGCTAGGAGATGAAGAGTGGTGGTGCCACCCCCAGTGGCACAGAGGGCCTGTGCTCATCACCCAAAGAGGGCAGCGTGTTCCCCTTCCCCATCCCAATCCCACATGGAGGCACACACTGCAGGTACACGGTCCCTGGCCCCCTCTCTCCCTCTCTCACTTCCAGGAGGCAACCTCGGTGGGTGGATCCCCATGTTGGCTCCTATTCTCGGTCAGCCTTTCTGTCCCAGGTCACTCTGTCCCCAGTGAGGCTACCCCCGGCCGTGCATCAATCATCCGTGACTCCTCCACTTGACCTCCAGCACTGACTGGCCAATCTTGCCTCTGGTGACCACTGAGGGTTGTGGGCACCCGTGGGAGGAGACCAGGGTGAGGACAGTACCGTGGGGGACAGGCAGGGCTACAGGCTACCATCCTAACCGACCACCCGCTCCCGCCTGGCCCTCTGTAGAGGACACAGCTCTGAAACCAGCCACTGCCCTCCAGAGCGCCCGGGCCACTGAGGGACTAGCAGGAACTCGATAGTACAGAGCACAACAGGTTTGTCTTCAAGTGCTGGGATGTAAGAGGAGGAACATCCTAGCTGGGGCAGCGGGATAGGATTGCGCTGGTGGGGGAGAGGGACAGCAGATAGAACTGGAAAGGGAAGGTAGCCTAGGATGTTGTAGGGAGTCTGTGCTTTATCCCCTAGGTGCCCATCAGCGAGGACTTTGGGCCAAGCTTACGTGTGCTGTCCGTCAGTGGGGCTGGAAAGTGCTACCTCTTTGTAGTTAGGATTTGCATTTCCCTAAGGAAGAATGGCGTCGAGCGTCTTTCCATGTGCTTATCAGTCATTTTCACGTCTTCTTCAGAAAACTGTCGATTCAGAGCTTTTGCCCATTTTTTTATCAGGTTACCTTTTATTATTGAATTTTAACAGTTCTTTATATATTTTGGATACAAGTCTTTTATCCTAGAGATGATTTACAGACACTCCCTTCCATTCCCCTTTCATCTGAACTGTTAAAGCAGCCTCTCGTTGGTCTCTTTCCTTCTTCTCTTGCTCCCCTGGAACCCAGGAACCAGACTAATCTTTTCAAACATAAATCAGGTTAGGGGGCACTCGAGTGGCACAGACTATTAAGCATCCAACTCTTGATCTGGGCTCAGGTCATGATCCCAGAGGAAGCTTTGTGGAATGTTCTGGAATGCGGAAGGCAGTGGGTGTGAGGGAGGGTGGGGGCTGTGAAACTAAATGGGTGTGGATCAGGGGTAATGGGGCACAGAGATAGGTGGGAAGGGAGGTGGAGAAGCAGACAGAGGTAGAATCATCTGGGGCCTCCCGGGCTGGGGAAAGGATCCTGGACTTCATCTCAACGGTGATAGGAAGCCAGATAAGGAGTTTATTTTCTTACACCTGTTTTTAAGCAGGGGAACGACTTGGTTGGAGCAGCATTTTGAAGGGTCATAAAATTGCAGAAATATGACCTGATTTTTTTTTTAATTGGATTGATTGATTTGGGAGAGGAAGAAGAGGAGGGGCCGGGGGGAAGGAGAGGGACAAGCAGACGTGCCACTGAGCATGGAGCCCGCTTCCCTTTCCACCTGTCTCTGTGCCACGAGGCATCCTCTCTCCTCTTCCCCTTCTCCCCCGTGTTGGGGTAAGTGCTGCTTCCAGGGGCAGGAAGTCACTGGTCCTCCATGGGCACTAGGTCTCCTGCACACAGGGCTGGCGGCACATGCCAAACACCTTATACTCTGGTGGGGGGAGTTATTGACTGATGGTTTTCGGGCTGAAAGCCGCTGAAGGACAGGGACACTTTGGTTGTGTGTCCGTCACCCACCAGAGTGTCCACAGAGCCCTGTGGCAGTGGGCGAGCCTCCCTCCAGCCACCAGGGACCCAAGGAACTGCTGAGGGAACCAGGCTGCTCCCAGTGGGTTGGAGCCTCCCAGATGAAGGCCAACCTGAGGACGCTCATTCTAAGGAGCACCCATCATACGCCTGCCCTGGCCTGCATGAGCTGCACACTGTGCTTCCCAACAGATTTGGAAATCACAAAATTTGCTCTTCCACCCAAAGGCCTTGCTGATGTTTGGTGTTGAAGGAAGAGCAGTGGAAACCACCCCTACCGCTCATCAGCAATCCGTGCATCCAGCTTCTTCCTAGAATTTGGGAGAAATCCATTGCTTTTGGGTTTTTTTAATTATTTTTTTTAAGTTTAATTTTATGAATGATTTTGGATGAGGCCTGTGAAGTATGAAGTAGCCACCTTTGCTAAACCTAACGTTCTTGTGGATTTTCCCCTCAGGTCTGGCAGGAATCTGGGACAGAGCTAAAGGGACCTCCACGTCCACCCCGGACAGGGATAGGTCCATAGGGCAGCCAGGGTTCACAACAGACATTCCCTGATGCAGCTGGGACCACAGCCGGGTCCCTCCACGGGCCCCTCCGTGCCCTTCCTCCTCCTCCGGCTCCCTTCACCCTTCACTTGGAAATTGTACCCCAGTTTTCCAGCTTGCTCCCAGAAACCGCCCTCCCCAGCCTTTCTCGTGCTTTTTCGTAAGTTGTCCGGCGCCCCGCTCCGCGTTGGAGCCACGGAGCCAAAATTCAAGCAACCACCGCTTCACCACCCGCCAGGCCCGTGTGGTTGGTTTGGAATTAGACCCGTGACCCAGTTAGGGCCAGTGAGATGCAGACCGACTGCGGGACGGAGGCTCAGGTTGTCCCCGAGGCTGCGCTGGAGGGTGGGTGCGGGCGCTGGGGCCGCTGCAGTCACCCTGGGAACAGAGCTGAGCGGCCGGGGGCTGTCAGGCCAGCAGGCTCCTCTTCGCACAGGGTGGATTCCCTCTAGCCAGGTTCCTGCCACCTGCTGAGTGCACCACGGGGCTTCGGCGCCCCATCCCCCCGCAGGCCTGCAGGACCCTGCGCAGCTGCAGCTCACAGCGTCACACGCGGGGGAGGGGTCTCCCCGGAAAAGGCCCAAGCAGCCTGTCGCCTGCTGTGGACTTGTGACCCCACGAAGCCCATGACAACCAGCAGGGCCGTTTCAGTTTCTTGCATCTTGGGGGGCCCGATCCCTCCTCGGGAAGTCCCAAGTGCTACAGCGCAGTGAGCAAGCTGCCCCCCCCATTCCGCCCCTCCTCCCCACGTGATGACCTTGGGTCCCCACCCCTGCGCATCGGCTAGGACCCCTGGAACATGGGACCCGCATTCTCCCTTCCACCCTGCCCCCCCCACACACACACCTGCTCCTTCCATCCTGTCACCGCCTCTTGAGGTCTCACCCTTGCTGCCCTCGGGGGTCAGAGCTGGACGCAGACACGTGTCTCGGTCGCCACAGCCCGCTCCCCAAGGCCTCCAAGCCAACAAGGCGTCCCCCCCACCCCAGGCAGCCCCCGCTGACAACAGTGCCTGCGCTCCTGGCCCCCATCTCCCGCTGAGGCTTTGCATCCACATAACCGGGTTTTCAATTTTCACTGCTTATGCACATACGTCTCCATCGCCGTCGAGCCAACGGATCGCTGCGCGCGCGGGAGCTCCCCTCTCCAAAATCCGGAGGGTCGGCGTTTCTACCCTGGAGGGATCCCCGAGGTAAAGCCCTAGCCACCAATATCCATCACGGGGTAATGGCAGAGAGCGCCCGATCAAAAATTCACGGCAAGCACTATGCAGCCTTCTCCTGCCCAAACGTGTGCAAATATATGACTCCATGTATATGCATGTCCACACACACGCCCAGGCCCGAATGCATGCAGCGCACATGCGTGGGCAGCCCTCTCCCTCCGACTGGTTCCAGTGACATCACTGGAACCAACCCTTCTTCTTTTTTAAAAAAAATTTTTATTTATTTATTCATGAGAGACACAGAGAGAGAGGCAGAGACACGGGCCAAGGGAGAAGCAGGATCCCTGTGGGGAGCCCGACTTGGGACTTGATTCCGGGACCTTGGGGTTATGCCCTGGGCGGAAGGCAGGTGCTCAACTGCTGGGCCACCCCGGCTGCCCAGAACCAACCCTTCCAGACATAGGCCTGGGGGTCGGGATTTCTCCACCAAGAGGCTGGCAGAGGAGAATAGAGAAGAGGAGGGTGGTGTGGAGCAAACCCGGCCGCCGATGCCCGCTGTCTCCTGCGAGGCAAGTGGGGGGCACACGGGGAGGGGGGGCGGCTGGCCTTCACACCAGGACTGCGACAGCCAGAGCTCAAGGCCCAGTGGCCCAGATCCATGCGAGGGACAGCGAGGAGCCCCATGGAACTCTCCGGGCTGTGTCACTCAAGAGCATGTATTGAAAAAAATATATATAATAATAAAAAGACTCTTTGCAAACTATGAGGAAGGTCCTTGCTCCTCACTCCCCAGGTAGCAGGAGAAGAGAATGCCCCTCCCTTGACCCTTTTGAACCACCCTCTCCTTTGTGCCCTGCCCCACCTGACTGCCCACCCCCAAACCCGCCTCGGGCCTTCTCTAGGAAATCGCTCTACTTGCTCCCTTCCTACCCTCATGCCTCTAACCTGTGTTTGTTTTCTGATCTGTGTGCCGGAGATGCCAGTGCGATGCTGAAAAGAAGTGCGCTGGGAGTCAGGGGCCCAGTGCTGCCTTCCTGACCATCTTGGAGCCCTTAGAGTTCACCGCACCTGTTGTCACGCAGCCACTGGGCTCCACGGCGAGAGCACAGAACATCGTTACCACGGCGTGGAAACACTTGGCTCTCATTTTTTATATCTATATCTATATATGGGAAAAATATAGATTTCCTTTTCTTCTTCCTTTTGACTCACACAAAAGAGAGCCCTAAATCCCCGCCCCTTGCTACTTCATACATCTGTCCCTAAGTATGCCTCTGGGGCCACTGTTGCCAGGTCCTTCAGAGGAAATGTTACCCGGCCTTCCATGCTTTGGTTTATCATCTGGGTGGCTTTCTGCCAGGTGTGTCCCGCCATGAGACAAGTGACTTTAAAGACCAGGATTATTTACCAGGGGGATATCGGCTGATGATAATCAGAGCTGGGGCTTTTTGCTTATACCGAAGCGTGCAGGTGTGTGTATATGTACGTGTGTGTGTACATAATACTCATATTGTCCCCTTCCACTTCCTGAAATACTAAGATTGTCCTTAATCCCAGGGCGCCTTGGGTGGATGTGAGCACACATACCACGGTGGGGGGGGGGGGGTCACAGAGGAATGGATGTGAATGGTGTGTCCCCACTTAGCACCTCCTGTCACTAGAAGGCTCCCAGCTGAAGGCACAGCCATCCTCTCCTCCACCCCCTAGTGTGAGTGCTCTAGATGCCCTCAAGGGCAGAAGGAAGGCAAACACTCACCGTTTCCTATTTGAAGGGTGCTGAAGAAGCAAGTCGCTGAGTTCACAGCAGGGAGAAAAGGAAAGAAGCAGGGAAGCCTCAGGCTCAGAGTAGAGAGGACAGATGGGGCACTGTGGGGGGGGGGGGACGGAAGCCCTCCGAAGGAACGTCTCCCCAGTGGGGAGTAGGGGGTCAGGGCAGTCGGAATCTTAACCAGAGCCCAGATTGGGGGGCAGGCTCACAGCCCAGCCAGAGATCCTGAGACACAGGTATAGGGACTAGAGACCCCACTCCAGGCCTCCACCTCCCCGACCCACCCCATGTAAGGAACCGCAGGGGCGGTGAAGTGTGGCCCCCATGCACAGGGGGAGAAAGCTAAGCTAAAACCCACAAAATCAGCCTCGAGGATCTGGGGGCTCTTGGAAACATCCCCCAACCAGAGTATCCCTGCTTCCACTTTCGAAACTGAGGGAGTGTGACTAGAGTTGGCACATAAAATACAGGACATGCAGGTAGATTTGAATTTCAGACAAGCAACGAAAACCTCTTTAGTGTAAGGATGTCCCAAATATTTCATGAGACAGGAAAACGCTAAGATTTTGTTTATTGCTTATCTGAAATAGAGTATTAATTGGGCGTTCCTTTTCTTTCCTTCTCCTAAATCTTGCTGGATTGAGGTTGGGCAAAATCTGCAAGGCTCCTCTGAGGTCCGCCACCGTTCACTCTGTCTCATGGCTGTAGGTGAGGGGGATGCACACACAAGACGGGAAGGGCCCTTGGATTGCTACTGCCCACCTGGGAAGGCAAACATAAGGACACCACCAAGTGAGTCAAGACTTGTTAAAACACCCCGTGTTATTGGTACTTCGGGCTCATGCATGGACCCTGGACATCACAACCTGCGGTCTGGACCGTCCGCTGCCAGAGGGCCATGGGGAAACCCTAATTCATAGCTAAAAGGATAAAATGCTATCGAATCTGTCTTGGTAACCCCAGAAACTGACACTTGTACCAAAAGAAAAAAAAAAGGCTAATGCGCTGTGTGACAAATTGTATTTATATTTTTGTCTAAACCACTAATTATTTTACCTGTATGAAATTCCTCTATTATTTTCACTGCTGGAAAATCACAGGGTGGTAAGTGCTGCTAGTACCTGTCACAGACAAGGCGTAAACAATGCGATACAATAAAACCTCATATAGCATGGCGCACACAAGAGTGGCTTGCCGGGCTCGCCAGAAAAACAAAACATCAAAGCAAAAAAAAAAAAAAAAAAAAAAGGAAAAGAAAAAAACGGTTAACCAAAGGTAGCCTGCAAGAAGAAATGTGGCAAGTGAGTTTGAAGACTGAATTACTAATATCCCTGGACAACAGACCTCACAGATAAGACAGAGAGGGAGGGAAAGGTCCTGGAGAAGGGGCTGACAATGAGCTGTCAAGATCTGACCAGGACGAGCTCCTCGACGCCTCTGCTCACACACAGGACGGGAAGCACAGGCCTGCACATCTGGCAGGCCTAGCCCTTCACAGTTTACCTGTTGTTCATCGGATCTCCCCCCAAACTCCATACAACAGGACAGAAGCCTGCGATTCCCGGGGAACTAACTCCGAGAGGTGTGTGGTCTGCGATTTGACAAAGGGTGGTGAGATGTAGGGCAGAGTTGGTGAATATATATAAAGCAGCAAACACAAGATATTTTAAATAGCTCGGAGTACCGAGTCTAGCCAGAGGGACACCCATTTATCAAATCACCATACTGGTGAGTGTCTAATTACGAACAGGGCACAAGAAGAGGCCTGGGCTCTGTGTAAGCAGGTGGCAGAAAAATCTGATCTAGCTGCAGGCCTTAGGAGACGCTCCCCTTAGGGGGTGATGCAGAGCCTAGAGCTAAATAGGGAGGGTACGATGCCTTCCAGGCAAGAGCAGAGTCCTAGGCACACGAAGCCCGGTGGCTCACCAACACTGTGAACGAGGAGGTTGAGGGCGACAGGATTGGGGTAAGACAGGGAAGGTCAGCAGGGGCCAGACATTTGAGGGTGCCCGAAGGTCATGCTAAGGTCTGAGAAGCCATGGGCTGATGAAGGTAGACAAGCAAGTGGCAGCTGCTTCTTTCAGAGCTCTTGGCAGTGCTGGCTTCTCCACCTCTACCAGGATCCAGGCTCCAGAGCCCCAACTTCCTTCCATGGGTCTAGGAGTTTCCTGGGCCATCAGAAGTGGTTTGTTACCAAGGGGTGAGTCAGATGTGATTTTGCAAAGCCTCTGATGGAAGCCTCCCTCCTGCTGGTGGCCGACGGGTTAAGTGGGAGAGGAGTCCTTGGTGGATGCCAACCACTGGCATCTACTGGGAAGACAACTCCGGGAGTTCATCTTCAGGGTGGCACAGCTTTCATCCCTGCTCAAGTGGAGACTGGACACCTCTTGGCCATCAGCCAGGAGTGCAGGTCATGGAGAGGAGGCTGGGCTCCCTTTGCTCCTTTCTCCTCGGCCCCTGAAAGTTTGGTCCTTTTGCTCCAAGCCCTAACCTCTCTCTTTCTCTTGTTATGGCCCCTTTATCTCCACACATCCCTGAGATCTTTAGAGTTCTTTTCAGTTTGGGATATGGGATATTTATAGGCATTCTTCCAAATCTGTTGTCCATGCATTTAATTCCTTTCCATCCCTCCTCAGCCTAATTTTGGATTCTCAACAACTAGATTTCTTTTCTCTGCACTCTGCTGTTTGTGTCATTCTTTTTCTGAGGCACTGAGTGTGAAATGCCTGGCTGAAGAGTTAAAGTCAGGGGGTAGAAAGAAATAATGTTATTCTATCACAACGAGCCTTTCCATTTGCAAGGACCATGCTGGACACATCATGGAAACTGGTGACACGATGGACTAAGGTGATGGCAGTGGACAGGGGGAGCCCACATTCCATATAGATCAGGAGATAAGACGTTGAGATTTGGCAATATTTTGGATATGGAAGCAGGGAGAGAAAGATGTCAGGAACAGAACTCTCCTGAGCTGGATGGCATGGGGATCCATCGCTGGAAATGAGAAACTAGAGATGAGGGTCACATTTGAGAAGAAAACTCGCAAGTTTTCTTTTGAACACAGTGAGTTTGAAATGCATGAGAAGCATTTAGGTAAAGACGGAAGCTGGTCAGAGATATGAACCCAGGGCTCAGCAGCGAGCTATTCACTGCAGATAAAAACGTGGATGCTATAGGTATACAGAACTACAAAGAGAAACATTAAGGAGAATTGTCCATGAGAAAAGATGGGAACAGGTAGGAAATATTTTGGACAACTCTAGTATTTCACAGTTAAGTAGAAGAGATTGAAAAGGAGATTGTGGAGTGACGGAGAACGAAGAGGATGTGCCATTACAGAATCCAAGGGAAGAGATGACTGCAATGATGATGCATTGGTCCCCGGTGACCCTGCTAAGGGTCAAGGGAGTAAAGAATTTAAAACAGCCATTGGCTTTAGGAACGTGAAGATCATTGATGAACTAATGACACTGTTGGCAGAGCAATGAGGGCGGAAGCCAATGATGCGAACGTCATTGTGAAGAGGGGGTGAGGAAATAGGAACAAAGAGTGCAAATGGCACAGATCATTCTTTACAAAAGTAGAGCCCACTAATTCCTCCAGTTTGGCTGTGAAAGATGCGGAGTACAGGAAGGTGTGTGTGTTTGCTTGCTTGCTTATTTTAAGATAGGAGATTTGATTGTGTTCACAGCCAGTAGGAAGGGCCTCGTGGTAGGAAGAGTAGTTGTAAAGATAAGAATGAGAAGGGAACATATAAATAGTATCGGGGTCCTGTGAAGGGAGGAGCAGGGGGCCCAAAGCTTGGGGGATGATGGAAAAGGGAGGCCACCTTGGAGAGGAAAAAGAGCCCCCTGGATCCAACAGTAAGGAGGGGAGGAGGGGAGGGAGGAGGGAGAGGATCTGCACAGGTGTAGGTGGCTTAGGCCTTGGGGCTAGGATGTTTAGCCCCTGTAGGATTTCTTCTACATTTTCAATAAAGCAGGAGGAGGTACCATCTGCTAGGGGGGATAAGTCAAACGTTTGGGTTTTGAAATAAATCTGTAAGAATGAGAAAGCAAATTAATCTGAGAAACCTAGCAAGAGAGCCTTTCGTGTTTGAACGATCTAGAATGGGTGATCATGGGTTCATTGTGGAAACAGAGACGCTTGTGATTCAGAAGTCGGATGGTCGAATTGGCCTCCATCTGTTCACCCAGAGCGGAGAGACACGTGTCTATCCCTGACCCATGTAAATCTTATCAGTCTAAATAAGATGACAATTTTGTAAGTGGTTACACATAGCTAGTTCTATTTCCCCAGCTAATACACACACTCTGAGAACATAATTTTTCTGTCATATGCCTGGTCCCTTTTCCACTATCGTCCCATGGTTCTAGACGAGAGCACACCAATGGCGTTCAAACAAACAAACAAACAAAAAGAGGTAAAATTGGGGAAAGCACAGTGAAAACTTGGCAGCGTGTAAGACAAAACTGAGTATTTACACTATTTTTAAAAATATTTTGTTTATTTTTTTGTTTGTTTATTTATTTGACACAGAGAGAGAGAGAGAAAGAGAGAAGGAGCATAAGCCTGGGGAGCAGCAGGCAGAGACAGAGGGAGAAGCATTCTCCCCATGGAGCAGGAAGCCCAATGCAGGACTCGATCTCAGGACCCTGGGATCATGGCCAGAGCCGAAGGAAGACACTTCACCAACTGAGTCACCCAGGTGCCCCGAGAATTTACACTATTATTATATCAATCGAGAGATCTAATATGGATGATGTTAACAATGTGCTTCTGGAACATCTTGATATGATTTTTCATAGTGTATTCGTACACAGCATCTTACTTGCTCATAAAATCACTAATGAGGTGGGTGTAATGATGCTCATACTCAGCCCAGGAAACAAAGGTGAGGAACCAGTTGGAGGTCCAAGAACGAGGGTTTATCAGAACTGAAAGTGGGTCTAGGTCTGAGGGCATCAAGGAGGGAACGTGTTCCCTTAGGGCCTAAAGACACCAAAACTTGAGAATATCCAGGGTGGATTAGCCAACCTCAAAAACTGAGATGAAATCTCCAGACTCTCTCTCTCTCTCTCTCTCTCTCTCTCTCTCTCTCTCTCTTTTTTTTTGGATGCAGAGCTTAGTTTTCAAATATCCAGGCACACACTTGGCCACACTTCCAAGACTGAGAGGTGCAAAGGTACAGCCACAGCCTCTTAAAGAATCACTTTCCACAGCTTCCCTTCCTCCTGCAAGGAGAAAAGCAGCTGTGGGTTGTTTTGTGTCTAAAATTGTCCTCTTCACTTAATGCTTTTTGGGATAACTGTCACAGGACAAAAGGCCTTCCTAGGGGGAAAGGACATTTTCCTGCTTGTGCAGAGGCCAGAACCCCATGGTCAATGCGTGGCCACAGTCTATGAATCTAAAACTAATCTCAGAGCGCCTGAGGCTGATCAGAGGAGCCCAGGAAGGGCATCATTTTTCAATGAGCTTTGAACTAAACACATCGTCCACACAAGACAGCCCGTGCCCCTCCCCTATGTGTTAATACTTTGCCAACATTAGCAAGGAAAGAAATATCCAAATAACTTTCAAGACATAAAAAGGTCCCTGGCAGTTCCAAGGATAAAAAAAAAAAAAAAATAGTAAAACCACCATTGGACAACCCAGAACAAAATGCCAAGGACTTGACAGGTCTATTTTTCAGAGATGAGTCAGGAAGAAGGTCTCCACTTAGAAATTGGGACTGATATTGGATGGTGAAAGCAAGTCTTGTTTGCCTTCAAAAGAGTTCTTTTTTTATCAGTGTGAATCCAGGAATCCATATCGTGCTTTGGAAGATGTCCTTGAGTTCCAGGGAGAAATTAGTTGCATGCATTCTAAGCTAGGATATGACTGAGTCTATTCCATTTCTTAAATGTCTAAGAAATATCAAGAGGATCTATTAAGCTAAAGGACCCATGTTAATGCAACATTAGAGAACTTGATTAGAGCCCAGCACTCAGGAAAATCATTTTCAGCTTCGCACATGCTACATTGCACATGTAATATGTTGTGTTTGATGTTATTTGTCATTTATTAAATGTATATGCTAATATGAAGTGTTCCATTTCCTGACTATGGGGTGTTAAAAAAGTTCACTCTCACTTCACACTCAAGCCTAAGAAACCTGATTTCCTGAGCCCTTCCCTGAGCCAAGGCTGAGGGTCAAAGGAGCATTTCTTAAAATTCTATTTATTAAGTGCCTAGGGCTGTGAGATATGTCCAGGAGATCATAACTGAACCAGACACCACCTCTGCCCTCCAGAGGCTTATAGTTCAGTGGGGAGAAAGAGATGTGGAAAACTAATTATATACAATATGCCAAATGCAATAACATGGCCATATCAAATGCATCAAGAAGGAGAGAAAGGAAAAAAAAAAAAAAAAGGGAGAGAGAGAGAGAGATTCATCCAGATGGGGGTTTGGAAAAGACTCGTATAGGGTAGGCAGCGTCTAAGCTGGGCATATGGAGTAGTGATTCTGGTTTAAATAGAAGAAGAAAAAATTGAGGAACAATTCTCAACATTTTTTAAAAGCAACAGATTGTCAAAGTGAGTTTCTTATGGATTTGATGTATGAAAAATATGCAATGGGCATAAAGGAAAATGTGTTCCTCAACTCCCAATATTGTCATTTGGAGATTAATATTAAAGAGTCTAGAGGGAAGCGAGTGAAAAGGTTCATAAGGAGAATTTCCTCTCCAATACTCGCTCTCCCAGAGGGAGTCCCACTCACCACGCCCCTGACCTCCCTTCACCTGGGAGTCACACACAAGTCTGGGGCCTATTGTCACTTTCAACCAGGCGGAGGGGAAAAAATGCCCCCACTGAATAAAGCTTAAAGGGATGGTAGTTAACAAAAAATAAAGCTGCCTTTTGATTGTCATAAAGTCATGCTTGTTTAACATACCAGTTATATAAAACAATGCAAAACTTTAATTGACATTTAAAAATGTGGCATCACACTCGGTGCTATTGTTTATTCAACAATTCACCTGTAGTGTTCATTATCCGTCTATTTAGGCTTTTTCCTTCCTATTTATGATGTTTCAATGAATACGGTGAACACGGTCGGCTATATCTTGTACTGATTTTTAATGCTTCTCTATGATAAATCCTGCAAAAGCAATCATTAGGGTAAAGTTCTCTGCCTTCCAAATTGGTTGACTTGCTTTAAACTATTTAAGCATTCTTTGCCATTTCTGTTAGACTGCTTGAATTTGCTTATTGATTTATAAACACTCTCATGCACTTTTTAGAATACTCCCCACCATATCTGATGCAAATACTTTCTTCCAGTGTCACTTGAGATGTTTCCTGATTATATTCATTTTGAAAACTTTGGTAATCTCTAATCTATCCATCTTTTCTATATTTTTTTATAATTATTAAAATAAATTTTGTATTCCCTTTTGTTTTTTTTTTAAAGATTTTATTTATTTATTCATGAGAGAGAGAGAGAGAGAGGCAGAGACACAGGCAGAGAGAGAAGCAGGCTCCATGCAGGGAGCCTGATGTGGGACTTGATCCCGGGACTCTAGGATCACATGCTGGGCCGAAGGCAAGCTTTAAACCACTGAGCCACCCAGGGATCCCCTTGTAATTCCTTTTGACACTCTAAAATTTTATCACTCTCTCTGCCTCCTTTTCTGTGTGTGTGTGTACGCATGTGTGCACATTTAGGTCTTCAATATATCCTAGGTTCCTTTTGTGACTTTTGCAAGTTAGATATTTAGCTAGATATTTAACATGTAGGACCAGTTCTCCCAATTTCTTGAGTGCCTCTTTCTCTCTCTACTAATTTCAAATATTAGTGCTTCACATAGTTACAATACATACAAGGGTCTATTCTGGAATTTTGTCTATTCCCCTATCTATTTTATATTCTTAAGTAACACCTCACTTCATTAATGATTAGAGCTTCATAAATTTGATATCAGGTGGTGAAAGTCCATTCTTTTGATCATCTCTTTCAAACCACATGGCTGTCCGTGAGCATTTATCTTCTATTTGAATTTTAGAACCTGCCTGTCAATTTCCATAATGGTCTCACTGCAATTTTGACTGGGGATACATTATATTTTTACATAATTTGGGGAGAAGCAACCTTTTTAAAATAGATATTCCCAGTTATTCTTCATTTATATTCAAATCTTTATTAAATGTTAGATTTTTTCATAAAGTCCTATCACAATTATCATTAGGTTTATTTACTCTAAGATGCAATATTTTATAGATTTTGTTGTTGTTGTTGGTATTTCGAACAAGATGCATTGTACTTGGTTACTGCTGGTGTACGGAAAAGCTTTTGACTTTTGCATATTAATCTTATATCCGGCCACTCTGCTGAGATCTTATATCAATACCAATGGATTCTTAATGGATTATCTCAATTGTTAATAGAGTCTCTTGGATTATTAAAAGTAGTTAATTATGTCTTCTTCAAGTAAAGATAAGGATTTTTTTTCTTTCCAATTTTATGTTTTCCCTTCTCTTTTCCTCCTTGCTAATCGGCTACAACATCTAGTAAAATGTTGTAAAATGCATTTTTATGTTTTCTAACTTTAATGGGAATGTGTATGTTTAACCAATACTTTGTATATTTGTTGGGTTCTTTTCACATTTCCTTTTATCCCTAGCTTATTATTTTCATCATGATGTGATGGCAGATCTTTTTAATGCTTTGGGACAGCTATTAAGATAAATAAATGGTTTTACTACTTTACTCTGTTAATGCAGTAAATTGCAATAATAGATTTTATTATGTAAAAATCTTCCAAATTTATATCTCCAGCCATGAATTTTCCCTTGGCCTCTAAACTTGTTGTAACCAACTGCTTCTTGACAACTCCACTTGGATGAACAATTGACTTCTCAGACTTAATGTAGCCAAAACCAAACCTTTGATTTCAGTAAATGGTAATACCATCCACCAGGTTGTTCAGGGAACAACGCTGGAGTCAGTCTTGGCCCCTTGCTTTCACTAATATATCATATCTAATCCATTCTTAAATCTCATGGACTCCCTTCTGATTTATCTGGAATTGCAACCATCTCCACTTTTATCTCTCTAGCTCAAACCACTAACATTTCTTATCTGGGTGACTTCAATAACTTCCAGTTGGTCTCTATGCTTTCATGCTGACCCCCTTCATTCTATTCCCAAATGAGCAACCACAGTGATCCTCATGACATCTCCTAATCTAAACATTAACTCCTCTCCTATCATACTTAAAATAAAATCCAAAACTATTCCCATGGTCTTTAAAGCACAACACAGTCTGACCACAATACTCTCAGCATCTTCTTCCACCACTTTTGTATTGACCACTGGACTTCAACAACATGAATCACATGGCTGTTTCCCCATGTACTGAGCACACACCCCCTCCAGAGCCTTTGCAGTTGCTGTTCCTCTGTGTGGAAAATCTTTCTCCAGCTAATCACATGGCTTTTTTCCTTACTTCATTCAAGTATCTCCTGAAATATCACTGAGAGCAGTCTTCCTTGACCACTCAGTCTCAACTGGCCCATATTCATCATTTTCTATTTCTTTATCCTGCTTTGATTTTTATCATTCCCTGACATTATATTATATATTCTAATCTTGTTCACTGCTGTGTCTCCCATTATAACAAAAATTCCTAAGGGGATTATCTGTCTGTTTTACTCATTTCTCTATTCCCACTGACTAGAACAATTAAAACATATCCAGACCCTGCCACATGTCCCCTGGGGAGGGGGAAAACACCCCCATTTAAGAACCACCGCATTAAATGCTTATAATAGGAAAACTCAAAGGTCTCAAGTCAATAATCTAAGCTTTCACCTGAAAAAACAATGAATGACAGTAATGAGTGACAAATAATGAAATATATACACACATGTGCAACGACAAAAAACAACAGAAAAAAATCAACAAAACCAAAAACTGTTTTTTAAATACAATGGAATTAATGAATCTTTAGTTAGATTGACCAAGAAAATAGAGAGAAGCTACATATGACCAACATTTGGAGTAAAAGAGGCAACATCACTGGAGACCTGAAAATAAAGCTGAATAACTATATTATTATTATTATTATTATTATTATTATACAAAGTAAACTTCAAAAACATAGAACATGCTTATAAGGGAGAGGGATAGGACAGAAAAATTATGAATAAGTATGGATCTGATACCAGGCTTTCCAGATACACAAAGCTATACTGACAGAACTGAAAAGAGAAATGGACAAATACAAAATTATAGTTGGAAATTCAAACTCCTACTTAGTACTTGATAGAATGACTGGACAGAAAATTAGCCAGGACATAGAAGATATGAACAACAATATCAACCAACTTGACACTTACAGATGCTCCATCCAAAATAACAGAATGCACATACTTTCCAAATACTCAGAGAATAATCACCAAAATCAACTATAGCTTTGGCCATAAAAAATATCACTGATAAATTTACAAAGATTGAAATCAGACAGAAAATTTTCTCGGACTTCAACAAAATTAGAGATTTGTAAAAAAAAAAAAAGAAAGAAAGAAAAATATTTGGAAAAATTATCAAATATTTGGAAAATTGATTAATATTCCTAAATAACCTAGGGATCATAGCAGAAATCATATGAAAAGTTGGAAAATATTTTTAATGTCAATGAAAATAAAATCACACTATACTAAAATGTATGAGAAGCAGCTAAAACAGAGCTTAGAAGGAAATTAGTAAGGTTATGGGACGCCTGGGTGGCTCAGTGGATGAGCGCCTGCCTACGGCCCAGGGCGTGATCCTGGAGACCCAGGATTGAGTCCCAGGTCGGGCTCCCTGCATGGAGCCTGCTTCTCCCTCTGCCTGTGTCTCTGCCCCCCCCTCTCTCTCTCTGTGTCTCTCCTGAATAAATAAATAAAAATCTTTGGGGAAAAAAAAAGGAAATTAGTAAGGCTAAAAACTTAGAAAAAAGTTCCAAAAACAATGATCTAAGCTCTCACCTTAAAATTTTGCAAAAAGAAAAGCAATTTAAAATCAAAGACTCCTAACTCTGGGAAATGAACTAGGGGCGGTGGAAGGGGAGGAGGGCGGGGGGTGGGGGTGACTGGGTGGCGGGCACTGAGGGGGGCACTTGACAGGATGAGCACTGGGTGTTATTCTGTATGTTGGCAAATTGAACACCAATAAAAAATAAATTTATTATTAAGAAAATAAAAGTAAATAGAAAACAGGAATTTAAAAAATAGTAAGTGCAGTCAAAATTCAACAGTACACAAAAATAAAGAAAAAAATAGTAAAACTAGAGCTTTATAAAAAAACAAGCAAATTTGAGGGACACCTGGGTGGCTCAATGGTTAAGTGTTTGACTTTGGCTCAGGGCATGATCCCAGAATTCCAGAATCTAGTCCCACATCAGGTTCCCACAGGGAGCCTGCTTTTCCCTCTGCCTGTGTCTTTGCCTCTCTCTCTCTCTCTCTCTCTCTCATGAATAAATAAATAAAATATTTAAAAAACCAAATTTGATCAAGCTGTTTGTTTACATAATAAAAAAAGAAAGCAGAGATTAACAATAATATCAATGAAAGAGAGGAGGCCACATCATATCTTAAAGGCTTTAAAAGGAATAATTAGGAAATATTGCCAGTTAGTTACTAAAACTAAGAAATGGAAAACCCGAATAGCTCTATGTATCTAAGAAAGATCATTAATTCATCAACTAAAAACCTTCCCACAGAAGAAACTCCAGGACCAGAGAGGCTCTCCAGTAACTTCTAGGAAACATTTAAGAAGGAATAATACCAACCCAACACAAACTTATACAAAAATTTGAAGAGGAGGAAGCCCTAACCAATTCATTTTACAAGGCCAATGTTATCCATATACCAAAACCAAACAAAAATATCACAAAAACCACAAATAGACATCAACATCCCTTGTGAACACAGGTTTTAAAATCTTTAACAAAATATCAATAAATTGAAGCCAGTAATATCGGTAAGATTATAATACACTGTGGCCAATTGGGGTTTATCCTGCTGGAAGGAGAACTTGCAGAGAGGCCCTATATCCCCAGGCTGGGCTGCTCTAGTTCACAGTCTCCCTTTTCTCTGGATCCCACACTCCCTTCTCTCTGACCAGGCTGCTCTTTGCCTGCCCATTGACTGGGATCCACCGTAGCTCACCCTCATTTGGAGCACATCCAGATCCCAACAACTGGACGTTCACTCTTTTACACATCAGAGAAGTTTGATCAATAGTTCCTAATCTATGGATAAATAGTCTTTCAAGGTTTAAGAACAACCTTGTTCAAAAAGGCGTAGCCTATGTTCCATGAACTCCTGCACCAATATGCTTTACCCTACTCCCTGCTTTTATCAGTTTTATTGAGGGACAATTGACAAAATTGTAAAATATTTAAAGTGTACAACATGATGGTTTCATACAAGTATGCACTGTAAAAGGATTCCCTCCATCGAGTTACTTAACACCACATTTGCATTCTACACTCTTGGCAAATTTCAATCATACAATATAGTGTTATTTATAGTCACCATAACTATAGTTATTTATAGCCTTCGTGTTATACCTTACATCCTCCGACCTTATTCATCTTATAATTTAAAGTTTGTAACTTTTACCAACCTCTCCCTTGTTTCCTCTACCCACTAATCCCTGGCAACCACCATCCTATTCTCTATTTTTATATGTTTGATTTTTTTTTAAAGATTCCACATATAAATAACACTATATAGTAAGACAGCTTTCTCTGCCTAACTTATTTCACTTAGCATAATGCCCTCCAGTTTCATCTATGTTGTCCCAAAGGCCAGGATTTCCTTCCTTTTAAAGCTGAATAACATTCCATTGTATGGGATACATGGTGCCGTGCCTTGATCCATTCATCTATGGACATACACTTGGGCTGTCTCCATGCCTTGGCTTTGTGAATAATGTCGCAATGAGCAGGTACCCCTAACCTCTTTACCTTTATTTCTCTTCACAGTAACAAGCTCAAAGCAGGAAATTCAGAAAATCTGGAAAGTTAAACAGCACAAAGTAAAAGAATCACCGTGGCCCTATCAACCAGAGATACTCAGCAATGATATTTGGTGCCCTGTACTATTAATATCTAAAAGCCTTAAGCAAATTTATAAGTTACGTTATGACTTTGGTACTATGTGTGGGAAGGACTCTCCCAACCTCAAAAGATAAAGAACTAATTTGTTTTTTTTTTTAATTTTTAAGCAATTTTCCTAGAACCATTTAATTATCTCACAAATCACACTACCTATTCCACATAATAAGCAATTTTATAGATTATAGGTCTACTTACGATTTTATTATCCTCTTCCATTGACTATTGTTGTATTATCCATTTTTAAACAATGCAACACCATAAATATGTTCTAATGTCTGGTGCAAGACTTCTCTAAATATTTTTCCCTTTCAGCCTATTTTTGCTCACTTCACATTTATTCTTCTAAATAAAATATATTGAAATTATTCAATATGCCAAAAATACATTTTAAAGACTGACTGGAATGGTATTACATTTCTAAGTTGGCTTAGGAAAGAAATAGTTTTCCACTCCTTTATTCCCATTTATTAATGTCTTCATTCATTTTTCTCAATAATTTTTTGCTTTGCTTTATTTCCTCCATATTTTGAAAAATCATTCCTATTCAATATTCCTATTTAAAAATTGTGCTTGGAATACCATGAAAGACAACTAAAATTGCTCAGCAAGAGCCATTGCTGGCCACACCACAAAACATATTCATTTCCAGGTGGTGGAAGAGAACTTTTCTCCATGGAACTCCAGAACACAGGAACCTTTTCCCATTTCCTAGGATCCTACAGTTTCTCTTGTGTGTTGGGCTTCCTTTTTGTTCTTTAAAGTTGCAAACATTTTTTTTTTTGTATTCTATTAACTGTTTATTCTTTAGTGATTATAGGAGGAAAGACAGGGAGATAGCTACATTTATCAAACGGAGATTGCAAAATAACTACAGCTATTTTGGGGTCAATCTCTATGTTCCTGATACAGTGACACATTTCGCATGGGTTTTCTTTGCAATCATTCAAGGTTGTAATGAACTATGATCATCTTTTATACGTGAGAAAACTGAGGGTTTATGCCATAGGTTTCAGGCAGTCTGGCTCAAGAGCCACACTTTCTCCCCCTTCAAAAAAGAATTCAGACCCCAAGGTGAATTTTACCCACACCACCCCTCAACAACAATGTTGGGTAAGTACTCCCGCTGAGTGGGTGACTTCCTCCCCAATACCTCTTCAATGACTACTCTCTCTCAGTTCCAGCTTCTTCTGAACATGCACATGAAAAGTCTATGTAACCAAAATCTAAGATAATATAGATGGTAATATCTCTCTGGAGTCACAAAGATCCCTAATAAGATTCTAATTACCTTCTTTATTACTAATTCTTAGATGATGACTAGATCTGACGTATCTGTCCTTAGGTTGCACCTGCATGGGTTTAAATGCAGGATTCTCTGCATGTAACCATTCTGATTGCTGTCTTTTAATAATGATGTTTCTCTCTCTCCCAATGTTTATGCCTTTTATTTTTTTTTCTTTCCTAATTGCATTGGCTGTATGTCCCAGATAATTTCAAATAATGCTGATTACTGTGACTATTTATTACTCAGCCTTAACAGAATACTTTGGATACTTTATAATTATATAAGGTGGTGGTTAGAGAGTTAAGATGTATTTTTACAAGTTTCAACAATATCTTCCTAATCTAATCTTCTAATAGAGATGATTTTTACATTTTATCAAATGCCTTTTCAGAAATGGAAGAATTTTTTTTCATTTTGCTCTGTTCTACTTAATTATTAAATATATTAATAAACTTTCTAATATTGAATCAATTGTTTCTGAAATATGAATGGATAAAGAAGATGTGGTTTATGTATACAATGGAATATTCCTCAGCCATTAGAAATGACAAATACCCACCATTTGCTTCAACGTGGATGGAACTGGAGGGTATTATGCTGAGTGAAATAAGTCAATCGGAGAAGGACAAACATTATATGTTCTCATTCATTTGGGTAATATAAATAATAGTGAAAGGGAATAGAAGGGAAGGGAGAGGAAATGGGTAGGAAATATCAGAAAGGGAGACAGAACGTAAAGACTCCTAACTCTGGGAAATGAACTAGGGGTGGTGGCAGGGGAGGAGGGCGGGGGGTTGGGGTGACTGGGTGACGGGCACTGAGGGGGGCACTTGATGGGATGAGCACTGGGTGTTATTCTGTATGTTGTCAAATTGAACACCAATAAAAAATAAATTTATTATTAAAAAATAAATAAATAAATAAATAAATAAATAAATATAAAAATATTTCCTTGGCCAGTGAGGATTTTGATTCTAATGCTGGGTTTGATTTGAGTATTTTAACATTTAACAATTTAAGTCTATATCCTTAAGTTAGATAGTCTGTTGTCATTGTTTTTTTTTTCACTTTTGTGATATATAGTCCAGTTTTAATATCAATACTTTGCTAGTTTTCTTAAATAAATTATAAAGCACTTAACATGGAGCTATTCTGCTTATTAAAGTTTTGAAATAACCTGCCCATATTTGAAATGTGAAAAAAATGTATGTTTATGCTTAATTTATTTACTTCCTAACAGTGAGTGTATTTAGGGCTATGAATTCTTTCTAGTTTTGCTTTCATTGCACATCATGAGTTTCCATTTGGTAGTGATCTCATTGTCTTTATTTTCTAAATTTTCACTAATTACAAACTATTGGGTCTTTTGGCATCAGCTATTTCTCCTCCAAATTAGAAGATATAGATGAGATTTTGCAAGAATATATACTATTTACTTTTTTACATTAGTGGGGTTTTTTGTTTTTTGTTTTGTTTTGTTTTGTTTTGTTTTGTTTTGTTTTAGCAAGAGGTGTCTACCATCAGACAGACTAGAAGAATTTCTAGAAGAAATTCTTCAAAATCCATGACATGCATCTTTTAACTCCAAGAGTACTCTAATCCTTTTATTTAGTACTGGAATAGAGGATCTGCAGCCTATAAGCAAATAACCATGGTTTCCAAGACTCCTCCTTGGAGGAAACTTTGAACTGTGCCCAATGTTGATCCAGCACCCCAACTAAACTGTTCGTTCTTGGTTCCCAAACCAATCTTCATTTCCTGGTAAGACCTTTCCCATTATTCCCTATGAAGTTCAGTTTCTCCCAATATCCCACCCTTGCATTCTGACTATTTCTTTTAAAAAATCTTTTTTTCCCCTCTAGAGTATAAGACCCATCCATCCATCCATCCATCCATCCATCCATCCATCCAGTCTAGTATTGCATATGCTTGTGAGACACCATATCTCCAAGGCATTGCCTGACACATGATTTTTACTGGGCCTCAGTAAGTATTTACTGCCTGATTGCTTGAGGGCAGAGACCTTGCCATATTTTTGCTCATTTCCAAATTCTATGCAATTCTGGATGCAAATCAGATGCCCAATAAGTCCCACATTTCAGAAAAGTACATTGAATTGATTAGTTTTCCATTTTTCCAGTGACTATTCTAGTCTGTTGCAAGGGTCTTCAAAAACTGAGTTTTTATCTCGCTTCTTTAGAACCTACAATAGCAGGAAGTTACCCCTAAAGTTTATTTGACCTTAGCCTCTGATAATAACTTATTGATACTAATTTAGGCATATATAAATAATTTTTAAAAACATAATTCCAAAAAAATTATTTCTCTTATTTCCTTGAGTTCTTCTTAATTGCTACAAATCTCTCTCTCTAAAAAAATAAAAAATTAAAAAGTGCGTTCTTCCTTATATCAAAGCTTATTCCAGGTTGTCGCTATGTCAGGATTTTGGTCTTTGTTTTCTCCCTGGGTATTTGTACCTATTCCTGCTGTAATTACTTCCTGGCCAAAGTTTTGTCTGTCTGACAGGGAGACAGATAGAAAGACAGACAGTATGCCCACCTTTAAACTCAAGGAAATCCCTCTTTTCCCTTAGAAGTTTAGGGGCATATCCAGAAAACAGAATTCTTTGCAAAGGCCAAGGGATCAAAGACAGAAACTGCATCAAAAAATTGTCTCTTGAAACCACATCATCTTTCCCCTGGAACTTGCAAAGGCCAAGTAGACAATTGCCTACCTGGCAGGGAGAATTTCTGACAGAGTTTCTTACTCCAATTCTCTTTCCTCCACAGGTCAAATTCAAGCCTCACTGTTTTACCTAAGGCGCTGATGTACCGCTCTGGAGACTGCAGCCCTATCATGCCCAAGATAGCTGTCATGACACAGTGAGCCATGATTAGTTCCCAATATCTGAGCTTGGGTGAGCCAAGCTCGGAGCACATGATACTCAGGATGGGTAAGCTGTGAAGGAGAAGAGGCCGCAGAAATATCTGGAGTTGGGAAACTCTACTTTTATGTAGGATGGGATGTCTTCCTGGGTGGGATGGATGTCACCACGAAGTATAAGGACATCACTTTCCTTATAGAACAAGGGGATGCACTCAGGATAAGCAAATGCCCAAAGTTGAGACTAGGTTTCGAGTTGAAGCCCACATCAGGAAGAATACAAGGAAGAATTTGTTACCTATAAGGGCAAAACCCTTACATCGGGACAGCTGTCCCTAAGACATTTCATAAGGTAGGTAATAACTTCCCATCCCTGGAGGCTGTGCTCAGTGATGGTTTCATCCTGGAAAACCCCACATTGGCTTCCAAAAAGAACAGGGTGCTCTCTGAGGTTCCTTCTGACCTAATTATTCTAGAATGACTGTGCCCAGGGTGGCCTGGACTACAGGTAAGAAAGCATCCATTTCTCTACCACTCACCAATACAGAGACTTCCAGTGGAATCTTTTAGAGTATGCAGTGGTTGTCCATCCACGGCCCGCCTATCATTCACTTTCCCCATGTCCTTTTTCAATAGCCCATAATTTCCATTATTTTCCTAAAGTTATTCCATAAGTCTCCTTATGGTGTTGACGAAGCCAGGCCCATCACCAGCGCCAGGAGTGGACTCTGGCTGAGATACTTAGGATGATGGAATATCCCAACGAGTGCTGTCGTTTTAATGACCACAAGTGGCCTCCGCAGGACCAATGAGGGGATGAAAGAAGAAAGCTGCCCCGGGAGCTGTCGGCAGTCAAGTCATGTTGTGGTCAGGAGACAGACAAATCTATAGAAGGTGGGGGTGAAACCATAGTGGTGTGGTTGAACATCTGGATAAGCCTGTGTTGAGTCTGCCCAATCTCCGGACATTTGTTAACCAATAAATTAATTGGCAAATTCCCTTCTCCAGAGAAGCCAGGTTGAGTTGGGTTTCTCACACTTGCAATCGCATTTGCTCTGACCGGTGAGCATTGCTCTAATTTCATGGCTCCTATCCTAAGTCATGACATGATTGCTGGATAGTCATTCCAGGGGGTGAGCAGGAGCCTCCTCTCCTTGCGGGACACATGAGCAGAAAGACCTGGGGTGTGAGCTCTCCCTGGCGGTGGCAAGGACCATGCTCCGTACCAGGAGCTTCCTCCTTTGGGTGGGAGGGGGCCTAGAGATGCAGGCCCTGCTTCCCAGGAGCCAACCTTGCGCCCCTCCCACTGTCTCATCTGGCCACCAGCAACCCTGTCATTTCCCTGCCACTGGGCTGGCTCAGACAAAGCTCTAGTTGAAGAGATTGCACACAGATGCTCTGGCACAAATCAGAGACCCCGAGGAAGGAGAGCAGTCAGGTTTTCTCTTAAGCGACAGCCATCACTTTGGGCGGGCAGGGTAATTACAGGTTTGCCCTTCCCCAGTGCAAGCTATCTGAAGGTAAAACAATGGTGAGCAGCATGTGCCCGCCGCACAGGATGGAGGGAAGAGAGGAGAACAGAAGGACTCAATCTCTTTTAATTTATTTTAATAAAGCATGGATTTTCCAAAAGGCCAAAGGGCCTCATTTGCCACAACATGGTTGAGATCCGCCAACAGCTTCCCCAAACCTCTTCTTTCCTCATAATTCAATCAGAGCTGCAGATGGAAGCACTCAGCTGGCGTCTTCATGGATTTTTTTGTTTTTTGGGTTTTTTTTTTTTTTTTTGGTGCGCGTGTGACCATCTCTGAATCCTTCCCAGGTCACTGCCTCAGCGAGAGAGGAAGGCCTGCTCCTCCTGACAGGCAGGCTTCCTCATCGTCTCTGTCCTCCACATCCTAGAGCTTCCGTGAGGCTCCCCAGCCTTCCCTGTGCAACCTCTGCCCTGCAGCCCTTTGTAGATGTTCAGAAACGGTGGGACCCCCCCGTTGCCCTTTATTTTCGCTGTGCTCACCTGGTAGTCCAGCCGAGCTGTCAATCCCAAGAAGTTGATGCCCTAATGTTCTCGTCTCCTGAGACTCAAGAGGTCATCACGGCAGACGGCGGTCATGCCGGAAAGGGCGAGTAATCTCACCGAATTATTTCTGAGAAAGATCCATTCTTGGAGTGACTAGAGGAAGAAGACTGAACAATCTTGAAGAGTGGCCGCTGCCACTTTCTCAGCCAGTAACAAAACCCCCTCGGAGCTCTGAAACGTGCTTATTGCCCCAGGGAACTGACCCCCAGGCCAGCCCCATCTCCAGCCCCCTTTAGTCTTGGCCACTCTCAGACATCTGGAACTTTCTTTGAGAGATTTCTTCTCATCTTTCATCACAAGTTGCCTCCAAACCTCACAGCCCAGAAAAACAAACATCACCTTATTGGTTTTTCCTAAAGAGCAGAAATAGCAAGAATTTCGTGAAAGCCTCAGGGAGGGGATTTTGGTTCATTTATAGCAAATGGATGGGTTAATTTTTCTACCTGGGGCTGTGGAAAATGAGTTCCCGAGTAAACAAATCTCTGTTGTCACATGGAGACAAAGTCCTCTGCCTTCTTCCCCTCATCAACAGAGACCAACGGCAGCCTGTCCCCCCTCTCTCCTGTGGAGCTTTCCTTACTTTTCTTGCTGCTCCCGGACAACTGCAGTGAGCTGGGGGTTGTCCACCAGGGAAGCTCCCACACTGGGGGCAGCAGGAAGCTGTGCAACCCCTGCACCCACTCCCCCAGGACCCAGGACAAGCCTAGTCTTCGAACTACAAATGCATATGCTGTGGGTGCCTCCTCTCTGCCTCCTGACTCCAGTGGCAGGACCTGTGGTCTTTTTCCAATGACGAGTGACCTTCTTGCCTGTTACCCCGTATGGACCTCTCCTTGCTCGGGGCTGAGAATATTGGCAACTGGTGGCCTTTATGAAGACCTCTCTTCCTTCATGTGCTTTCCTCCGTGAGGTCCTGGGCAGTGTTCCGGTGCCTGGCATGTGCGGAGGCTTGACTGGGTCTGAGGAAAGAGCCGTATCATCCTGCCCTCTCTAGCCCACCGTACCGTTATTCCTTGGAGCCCTCCTTCCTTGTCCCAATTTCCCTGAACTGATGCGAAGATCTTTCTTCAGACGGGCTTCGAGCCCGAAGTACTCCCCACCAGGCTGCCACGCGTGCTTTTCTCCTCTCGTCTGCCCAGGACCGCTCCCCTGGGCTCAGCTGAGAGGTCTGGCTCTGAGCATCTCGGACACCTGGTTTGTTTCCCTGCCTTTCACGTGGCAGGAAGCACCACCACGAAGCATCCCAAATGGACCCATTTTGAGGAACCCAATGGAAGGTCAAAGCGGGGTTCACCCCACAAACTCGTGTTGGAGAACCATCTTGCTGCGAAGAGATCGGTTGATGGCGTGATGCTGGTAGATGGGCCTTTGGGAGGCTACCGCGGACCTAGAGTGGAAACTACGTAAAAGCAAGGGGCATCACAGAGAGTCAGATGGGGGGCCAGAGACTTCAGACACTCTAAATTCATCCATCCCAGGCACTTCCTCCTTTATGCTTAAACACACTTGGGCTACAGAGGAAATTGAATCCATACGCACTGATTCTTTTAAACCTCAGGCAGCCACATGTTGTTTTCTGGATCTGTTTAATTGTCCATGAAACCTCAGAGTCGTCTGTAACATGGAGGGCACCCACAGAGAACCCCATCCCCACCATTGCCCCGGACCACGCCCTGCCACAGTCAGCCACCTCCCTTGGCATCGTGGGTGGGCAGGCGGATGGGGCCGGGCCAGGACATACTGTTAGCATTGCCGGCTGCCATGTGTGTCCCACTGACAACTGGTCCAGAATGGGAAGGGCCGTCACAGGCTGCTCTTACGTCTTCCAGGCTTTGTTTCTGAAGGCAACTTTGCCATAAGTGCCTAGATCGAGAGCTGGGAGGCCTGGTGTTATCCCAACTGGGAAACCCCAGACAAACCACCCATGGCCGCAGTCTCAGGCTTTTCCTTCCTCGATAGGGCTAGTGGCACTTGCTTTATCTACCTCGGTGGCTGTTGGGATGAGCATTTTGAGAGGAAGCATATTTCCACCATGCTTGTGAGGATGGAAGCCCGCACGGTGCCCTACTTCTTTTCCCCCTAAGTCCTACTGGTTGGCAGAGCAGGACGTGCTCTGGGTACCAGAACCCCTAGCAGCATCCGTTCATCACTTTGCAGCTTACACGCTGCTTATACCCAGATTATCTTGGTGATGCTCTACAATACCTGAGGGAGAACAGGTGCCTTTAGGCCTCCCGTTCAGGAAGGCCCCGGTTTCCTGGAGACGCAGTGATGTGCTCAAGACCTGTAGACCATGAAGTGTCAGGGTTGCCCCCAAATCCAGGCACACACCTCCTGACCTTGCACCCCACCACTGTGTCTGTCTGCCAGATGGCACAGCCTGCGTTCGACCTCAGAGAAGGCTGCTCCTCAAGAGGTGCATCTGCCCCATTAGATCAGTCGCCCGTCCTCTCTCGCGGCTGCACACCATGCTGTGACCCAAAAGCTCAGTCCTCATCACTCCTGGGAAGACATGAAAAGTCCATCTGAAGCTCTGAGATCCACTAAGTCTTGGCTTTAAGGGAAGAGGGTGTCTGGTCCAATGCTGGGGGAGCCCCCAGGCCAGCCCTAGAGCTATAGGCTGATGTTCCCAGCTAGTCTACAGGGATCAGCTGCTCTGAGCCTGCCTTTTATCATAAGGGGCCCATGTGACACAAATGGAACCTACTAACTTCAGAAACACAGATTTAGGCTAAAATTTGTGGGCTCAATGAAACGGACGAGGGGTATTTACTCATCCTTTAGTGGCCACATTTTAATTTCCCGTGGATAACTCCCTGCTCCTTCACTCCCAGTCCGTGTGGTTGAAAGGATTCGATCCTTTCCCTCAGCTTGGCCTTGCCCAGAGTCGGAGTGCTTGACTTGGGCTGGAGCCAATCCCCTCAACCCCAGCAGACACTCCAGGGGCAGAGTGGTCAATTTAGGATGGTCACTAGACTCAACTGCTCCAATATCCAACCCCAAGCCCCAATATCCATCCACCCGAGGCACACGCGAGCTCTCATTCCTTCTCTAACACAGGAGTTGGCAACATTTTTCTGCAAAGGGGCCAGATTGTAAATAGTTTAGGTTTTGCAGGCCATAGGGTCCCTGTTGCAACAAGTCAGCCTCTGGCTTTATGGTGCAAAATCAGCCAGACAACCGGTAGGTGAGCGAGTGTGGCTGTGCTCCAACAAAACTTTATTTAGAGATGCTGAAATTAGAATTTCGTATAACTCTCACATGCCACAGAATAGTTATTCTTCTGCTGACTTTTCCAACCATTTCAAAATGTGAAAACCATTCCTTGCTTATCGGCCCTATGAGAACAGGCAGCAGGTTGCAGGGGTGGGGGTGCGGCCTATTGATCCCTGCTGGTAAAGGAAGCCTGGCAGGGGACAGAAAAGCAGGACGAGGGCCTCAGTGGGCTCCCAAGGGGCTCACGGTCCGGGTGGAAATGTGCGTCTCGGGAACACGAGCAAGAAGGAGCTTGAAGAAACCACTGGAACAAAGTGAAACCCTCAGTTTGGTTCGCGATTTACCTATATTCTCTCCCATACTAATTTGCAGAGAGAAGTCTATTAATCATTCCCGGCGCAGAAAGGAAATCACATCCTCAGCATAAACATAAATTATCAGCCTAAAACTCAAATTCCTTCAGAGGGATGGGGCAAGCTAAAAGTTTTGAATAGCTCAAATAGAACAAATGGATGAGAGGAGATAATGCATCTTTTGAAATACAAACCTGAAGAGATGCTATGCTCAATTACACTGACAAAAGATTTGGGATCCGGCAATATCCTCCGTGGAATTCTGCGGCTAAACAGGAATGCTAAATCATAGACTCCAACTTAAGCAAGAGTAATCTAGCATAAGCCACATTACACGCGCATCCTCTGGGAGCCCGAGTTGGCTCTGATGTTTACAAAATGCCTCTCTGCATCTCTATAAGGAGGTCGCCTCGCCTGCTAGGACCCCCCTGTGTCTCCAGGCCGCCCGGCTCCCAAACGGAGCACTGGGGAGCTTGGAAAGAGAGACCCAGGATCGAGGGAGGTCAGGAGGGCTGAGGGGCAAGTCAGCGGGAGGAGCTTCGGTTCCCGATGCTGGAGAGAAGGGACCCTGGGAAGGGAAGGCGAGGGAGGTGACCAGGGAGGAAGAGACCCGCCAGGGCTAGAGTGTCCGCGGTGTCACCTGGGCCCAGGTGAGGAAGCCTGGCTCAGGCCGCCCCGCCCCCGGCCCCCAGCCCCTGGAGCGACGTCAGGACCTCACAGACCCTGGGAGATCTCTCACGGGCTTTCTCCAGCAGTGGCACCCGAGCAGCAATGTCCTGAAGAGTGTGTGTGTGTGTGTGTGTGTGTGTGTGTGTGTGTGTGTTAGGCCATGAAAGGGATGGAAAATGGGGTTGGAAGCGGGACATGGAGAGCTTTCCCTGCCACGTGTTTCTGGAAGGAGGCAGGCTGAGATCCTACCTGAATTTTTATCCGCTGCCGTGACAAGTGTGAAAGGCTGACCCTTGAAATTTGTACCTCGGGGATCCCGGGATGGAGACAGATGAGCTAAAGGGGGAAAAAAGAGAGAGAGAGAGAGAGAGAGAGAGAGAGAAGCACCAAAGTCCTAGAGAATCGGAGGATCTAGGCCTGCTCCAAGGGCAAAACTGGGATGAGCAGTGAGTAGGATGTTTTGGAAGAAGCGCGATGCTCTGCGGCGCCAGGGGTTGCCGGGCGGCCAGGAGCGTCCTCACTGGGGCTGCTGGTGCCCCCGTACCCCAAGAAGAATCACCTGGGAAATAGGAAACATTAAAGAGGTCAGTTATGGGGACGTCTGGGGGGCTTAGCGGTGGAGCATCTGCCTTTGGCCCAGGTCGTGACCGCCGGGGTCCCGGGATCGAGTCCCACGTCGGGCTCCTCGCATGGAGCCCGCTTCTCCCTCTGCCTGTGCCTCTGCCTCTCTCTCTGTGTGTCCCTCTTGAATAAATAAGTAAATAAATCTTTGAAATAAAAAAAATAAAATAAAGGTGTGCGTTATGTTCAGCTTAAGCCGTTTCGTGCCCGAGATGTGAACTCGGGGAGCATCGGAGCCAGGAGCAGGGGGAGGAGGCTGCGTGGGGCTGAAGGGAAGGCCTGACCTCCCGCGACACTGGCCCGACTAGCTCTGACCCAGCCACCAGCCGGGCCGGGCTGGCACCTGTCCTGTACCCCACGGAGCCCAGGGCCCCCCAGCCCGCAGACATCCCCTCCTTTCCTCTGGAGCTCAGGCTGGCCCACGCCGGGCCGTGTGGTCCCCCAAGGTCGCAGGAGTGGAGCGATGTCCAAGCTTCTGGACGTCTGTCCTGCCTGCTGCCCCGAGCAAGGCAGGCCCTGCGAGCACGGGGGCACGAGGGGCGCCTGCCCTCCTCCCGGGCGCCGCCGCTGCTCCAGGGGGGCCGCTGCCCCGGGCTCCGCGGGGGTGCCGGGCGGGGGGCACGCGGCGGGCAGCTCTTTAGCCATCTGCTGAGGAAACACCAGGGTAAATTAAAACGAGAGTGGATTTGTGACTTCTGTCTTTTCCAAGAAGATAGTGTTGGCAGGTTTATGAGAAAACCGTTCCCAAACACCTTGAATTTATATGGCACGCTTATTTCAAAAGCTCTTCCACATCTGTTAGCTGTGCGAAGCCCCCGGAGGCAGGTGGGGCAGGAAGGGGACGCGGGCGGGGGGCGGAGGCCCAGACAGGTTGAGGGCCGTGCCAAGGGCGGAGGCCGCAGCGGCACACGGCGCCCTGCTCCCCCGCCAGGGCCCCGAGGGGCATCCTCTTGTCCCCAAGCCCCGGCCGAGGGCTCCCCGACACAAGGCTGGAGCAACGTGACCACCCGAGAGCCGGGCGGGCGGGCACCCCTGGGCGCCGGGAGAGCCCCGAGCTCGCAGCCCCGCAGCCGGGCGCCCCGGGTTTGGAGGAGACGAGGCCCGACGGAGGCCGATTGACAGGCAGGGCCCTCATAATCAGGGCTGCGGTAAACTATACTAATTATGGTGTCAATTGGTAACATTATAAAGGTTGAAGCTACATAATGAAAAAAGAGCGTACACGGAGGCAGCACGAGTTCAGCAAATGTAATTACAGGGTGACATTATTGGCAAATAGTATTTTATGAGGTATTAAGAGGGATGTGGCATAAACACATTCCAAAACTTACAAGCTCCTCGGGGGGCGGGAGAACCAGGAACTGGCCAGAGCCTTGCTCCAGCCGTTGCCGTCCGGCCAGCTGAGCCCTTCTGGGGAGCCCCCGAGGCCCCCGAGGCCTTCCCAGCACCCCCACACACACAAGGGGAAGAAGATGTTTGCAGGTAGGGATCACGTCTTACAAGTTCTGATCCCTTAGAGGCCGGGAACGTCCTTGCTCCCAGCCTGCCCCCACCTGCTTAGAGTCCCCAGGTCCTAGTATCTTGGGCTGTCCACGCCGCAAGGTGGCCCGGACGTCACTGAGCCTCATGGCCACCCGACGGCGGGTGTGACGGGAGAAGGGGAACTGCCGATTCGTTGCAACAACATCCGCCGAGGATCAGTGTTGTTCGTGGAGCCCCCGTGCCAGGCACAGCTCTGGCTGCAGCCGGGGCCTCTGCGGTCGCTGGGGTCATGTTCCACGGGAGACCAAAGAAGATCGATCAAGGACGTCCATGAGGCTGCCCAGGGGGTCACAATGACACCAGTGCTGCAAAGAAGACTGAATGGGGAGGTGGGGTCCCCAGGGGACCGGGAGGGGCGGCCAGCCTGCACGGAGGTCAGGGCTTCTGGAGGAGCTGCGGGGGACGAGCCGACACCTCCCGGAGGACCCTCCCGGACCCGCATCCGGGCTGCGATGGGAAGAGAAACTATGAGCCCTGAGAGTTTGTGGGGCCTTTGCGTCCCGAAGGTTGAAGGAACATTCAGGATCGGGTAATCCACGGTCCCTACGAGCTGGAGAATCCCGTGGGCCGTGCGTGTGAAGAAGGAGCTGCCCCCCTGGGTCTGGCTGTCTCGCTGCCGTGGAGCAAACCTCCGCAGACCTACCAGCACCGCCTTGTACCCTCCCCACTCGCGGGCATTGACCCGACGGTCCTCTGGAGCCTGCGGTCAGGTGATGGCGGGGCCTGGAGGCGTCCAGAGGCTTCCGGGCCTGCGTGACTGGTACAGCTGGGGGCCAGCAGGCCTCCCTCCCCAGCGAGTGGGCTCCCCTGCCATGGCGCAGGAGTGCGTGGACTTTTCATGCAAGAGCGAGCATCAGGAAAGGGTCAGGCTGGGGCTGCTAGGTCCTCAGGGCCCGGCCACGGAAAGACCAGAGCGTTCTTTTTGCCACAATTGCTCGAGGAAATCGCTCAGGGGCTCCTAGGCTCAGGCCTCGGAGAAAGACTTCAGGTCTCGGCGGAAAGAAGAGAAAAGAATTCGGAGCCACGTTTCATCTTTTATGTCCCTCTGCGTGGAAACCGCCTCTTGGCGACTCGGTAAAGCCTCTTCATTAAGCGCACTCAAGATTGTCTTCGTTTCCCTCCAAAACGAAAGGAGGAATCCAGGTTTATCGAGGGCCGGGCACGTGAAAAGTGTGTCCCGCGTGGACCACACGCCACACCCCGCGAGCAGCATGCAGGGCCTTCTGTGAGGGAGCTCGCCGTCTAGACGAGGCGCTACACGCTTCCCCTGGCAACACCTGACCCGGAGCCCCCGTGTATGAAATAGGTCAAGGCAGGACTATTCGAGGGGGGTGAGGGCCCCGGGGCACCTGTGCTGAAGCCTGCGCTCCGAGAATCGCAGCGTGCACGACACCGTGGAGATGGAGACAGTGGGCTGGGGAGTGAAATGTCCTTTCTCCGCGCAGGAAGCTTTCCTGATCAGGAGACAGGGACTTGGCCCGGCGGGAGCGCTAGGATAGTCAGGAGATATATTTTTTTTTTGTTTTTAAATGGTAAATCCATGTCAAATTGGGTCGAACCGCAACAGCACAACCAAGAACAAAAAAGGTCCTTGCTAGAGCCTGCGTCAGAAAGGGCTGTATCCAGGGGTTCACACGACGTCATACGCTCACGAGCATGTAATATACTGATTAACACAGGGGTGGGTCTCTCCAGCTTCACCTGTTCTGGCTTCACTCTCGGGAGCACTTGCTCTGGGTGGTTAAGGAGGACAAGGCGGCCGCCAGCAGTGCCAGGCTCCCCCCCCCCCCCCCCCCCGCCGTTGTGCACCCTGCACAGGCTCTTTCCACCAAACCCAGCTCTGGTTGGCCTCACGCAGGCCCTGCACCCAAACCCACACGGTCAGTGGTAACTGGCTGTTCCCCTCCGACCGCCAAAGTTTAAGGAGTCCCCGGGACGCCGGAGCCACAGACGAGCTCGTGCGCTCTCTTCGACGGAGAGCCAAGGAAAGAGATTTAGGTCGTCTTGCCGAAGGAAAGCAGCCTGGAGGCTGGGCAGACAAGGACATCCACACGGAAAGGAAAGAGCAGCAAAGGAACAGGACACAGAAGGCCAAGAGGCCGGGCCTGGAAAAGCTGGCAATGCCGGGTCTCTGCCCGCAAGACGAGAGGGCTGGTCAGCCAGCTCCCGAGGTCCAAACTCCTCTTTAAAGGGGTTCCCGAGTCCCTGGGACGAGGTTTGAGGTCACAGATCGGGACCTTACTTTGAAAACCCCGGTGCTGGCCCTGCCCTCAGCTCTGTGCCCGTCCCCCCGGGCCCTCGGGCACCCGGATGACCTCTGAGCTTGGAGAACACCCAAGCAACGTCCCCGAGAGACGTCCGGCCGGTGCTTCGGCCTGAAATAAAGCCGGGGAAAAGGAAACACAAGTGCCACGCAGGATTATGAAACATTGCCATTAAGTTTAATGCCTTCGTAACAAAGAATGCCACATTTATTATCACAAATAAATCCACGGATTTAACACCCATCAGGCTTTAGACTTTATTTTTCCATATAAAATAAATATGGCTAGAGTATAAGATTATGACTGCACCATTATTTTCTAAAACTATTTAATTTTAGCACAGCCTAACTGCCCCCGGCTGTAAACCTGGACACAGAGAGAGGGGACCACCCCACTCCCGGAACAGTGTTCGCCCCACCGAGTGCGGCCGCCAACAAGGTGGGCTTTCCTGCACAACCGCTGGGTTTCATCACTGTTTAATGAATTGTTGCACTCTTTATAGGATAAACAATAAATTGCACATGATTTATCATATTACCCAATAAATCATGTGACAAATCATTAGGCAGAGTGATAAAATCAAGTGTTTTAGAAATAAGTTAATCTATGATGCCAATGTGTAAACTAAACAGTTGCTTAAAAACCCTATTTACTAATCATTTTTACATAAAGAAAGATTGATGATTATGTAGATTAAATGTGTACTTATTCCTATAAACATCAGACAGCCCTGTGCCCCGCTGGCCCTTCCCATTTTAGCAAAAGGGCCCCCCGAAAGCATCCCTTCCGCTGCGCAATCCCCTCCTGCCTCCTCCGGATTTGCTTCGCCCCGGAGAGGAGGCCCGAGGAGCCAGGGCAAGAGAAAGGAGCCGTGGCTGAGGAGCATGTCAGCGGAGGGGTCCGGCGGAGAGGCCGTCCTCACCGTAAATTCCTAAATTCCGCACTACACTAATTAACACTTTCATTAGGGCTTGGAGACAGGTTCCAATGCTGCCTGCCTCCCCAGCCCGCCGTCGACCCAGCGCTCTTTCTCACTTGTGACAACTGTGTTTATAGCTTCTCTGCCCATCGAGCTGGCTGGCACATCGAATTACCCTCAAGAGGACATGGGCATCACGTCACATTTGCGTGCCCAATATCATACGTGACGAGCTGGGCCACCGCCAGGGCCTTTAATGCACACCCCGCGGACGGCCGGCCCCCCGAATGCATAGGCAGATATTAAGCGAAATCTTTTTGGAGTCAAGCTTGTTTCACATCAGTTACACAAACATATTGGTCCCTTTAAAAGAACAAATGCTTTGTGAGGAAGGAGAGGACTCCAGGAATGAAGCCGAAGAAATCATCGTGCGCGTCGACTCAGACCTTCCTTCCTTCGGAAGCCTCTCTTCTTAGCACTGGGGGGTGGGGGGAGAGGCTGCTTGGCTTCTGGAATCTGAGTTTTTGAGCCACACTCATCAACCCCAGACATGACTAAGCAGAGTAAAGGGGGGAAACGGGAAAGCCCTGGTGAGTGTAACAAGGAAGAAGGCCGGAGTATCAGAGAAGAGCCTCTCCGTATTGAAAACGCCCACTGATCGCCCCAAATCATCCCTCCGACTTTGGACTCCCCCCGACCCAACGTTACAGATCAAGCCCCGAAGCCAAGCCTAGCAATGCGGGTAGACGTGAAGCCACCTGAGACGTGTCCTAAAGCCCACGTTCAATTACGTGGGGAAAATGCTCATCACCCCGGCCTGGGGCACCGGCACCCCTAAGGCCCCCGCAAAGCGGTGGCTGAGGCATCGGGGAAAGGATGGGCGGCACTGCTGTTCTCACTCTCCAGAAAAGCTCCCAAAGATGAAATGGTTAAACTTGACCGACAACTTCCACTTCAACGGACGACCTGGAAAATGTTGCCGCCAAGGCAGAAACCCAAGAAATGAGCTTTCTACACGTGGCCTTCAGCCCTTTCCAAGAGGCAGAGGAGTCGGAGTCCAGGGAGGGATGTAACGGGAGGTCCAGGCACTTCGTAACCCGGGATGCGTGGCCTGTCCCTCTGTCCCTCGCTGCTGCACATACCCCCACCCCCCCGCCCACCTCGGTGGCCTGAGTGGCAGGTTGGACCATAACCCTCAGGCTCAGAGGAGCAGTGTCCAGCCACCGAGGTAAAACTGGAAGAAGCTTCAAAGTTAAGTTCCATTCCTTAATGCCCAGAAAAGAGATAGACCGAGCAACAAGGCGCTTCTCATCTTACTGTCCCTTCTTCTTCCCCAACCCACCTCCAAGTCCACGCTGATTCACACTGCGCAGCACCACCTACATCGGGCAGGATGGGGCGGGTTTTGCTTCAGTCACGTGAAATCTCAAAACCTCGAGAGCTTAAAACACACTATTATTTCCTGCTCTTGCGGTGCCACCGTGGGCTCCAGGAAGGCGTGGACACAGCCGTCCGCTCCGCAGGGGTGCAGCCGCCCCGTCTGCCTGGGTCGGATGTTCCTTCCGTGGCACCGCGCGCTGTTCCCGTCCCCGAGGAGGACAGGGCGCAGAAGGGAGCAGTAGCTCTTACCCTGAATGACAGACCATTCCCCTGGCCAGGATGCGGACCCCACGGTCATTCGTGACTTCAAGGATGAGAAAGCGTTAATTCTCCCCATGCCGGAGGTAGAGAGGAAGTGGGTATTGGTGAACATTTGCAACGTTGGTCACCCAGCACTTCCGGAAAGCAGCCTTCTCTGCAGCCATGCTGTTCCCTGCAAAAGCAATGAAACCCGGGGCTCGGTGGGTAGAGCTTACGTCCCGGCATCCTGCTGGACTGCTTCCACCCTCAGCGCTACGGTGCATCTGCTCTGTGGGGATGGCGGGAGGCCCGTTTGGATAGTGGTCAACTCTACAAAGAGCCAACAGACCCCAACAGTCAAGAGTGTGGATTCCGGAGTCAGGCAGCCTGTACTTGAACTCCAGCTCTGATGCTTATCGCCAGTATGGCCTTGGGCAAGTTAATTAACTTCCCTATACCTCAATTTGCTAATTGTCATTGTGGAGCTAATGATGGTGCCTAACTTGTAGGGTACTTGTGAGGATTAATTACATTAATACATGTGAATGTATTAGACGTGTTTCCTATGACTGCGATGCTTTACAGTCTTCAGGGGACCCCACAACCATTGGCCCATTTGGTCTTTATAATTTATCTATGGAACAAGTTCGCCCCACCTGGATCTTCCTCCCACCATCTCAGACAGAAGCTGGAGACGACAGGAGGATGTTGACCAGTTTAAAGGCTGGGGAAGGACTTTAGAAAATAATCTGGGGAGAAATTTTTTGTGCTACATATGAAAATGAGAGGATTTTGAAGGAATGTGGTGGAAACTGTCATCCCTGCCCAGGAGCCTATATGTTCCCTTTGTCTCCCAACCTCCTTGTAGCTGACTGGGCCCTATGGGTAGTTAAGACTGCTGAGTTTGGGAGCCGAAGTCACATGGCCACCTCCAAAACACAGGATTTTTTGCAAAAACCAAGTTCTCCAGCACTCTCTTCTCCCATCACAAGAACAGGGGAGACCCCGTGGTGAGAACATGAAGCCTGGGTTGCTGAGCTAGCCCTGGAGGATGGTTGCCCTGAGTGCTCCACAGTGCGACTGAATATGTGAGAACATTTGTGGCGTTAATCCCTGACGTCTTGGAGTTGTTTGTTTCTACAGCATACCCCAGCCTACGCGGACTACTACAGAGGAGTTCTGCTTCTGAAAGAAAAGGGCAGGGACAGAGACTACGGCCACACCAGACAGAGGGCCTGGAAGTCTCTTAGGAACAAGAGTGACTCATAAAATTCTAAGCTGTTTGCGTTGCTATGATGCAAATGTCCTCTAGCTCTCCGTCTTTGTTTTGATTTCGTTCTGTTTGTGTTTTATTTTGTACGTCTTTGCACAAGAACAGCATTTAAACCATCAGCAGAAGACAACGGCTACAAGTTACAGCCCAGAATCCCGAGGTAGAGAGCTGGAGCGAGCCGTACTCGTGATAGCGTGACACTACTACTCCCTGAAGATACCTTAGAGGAGACATTCAGCTTTCCAGAAGTTCTTCGAGTCAATATTTGTCAATCCGATTTTACCTTAAGAGCTACGCGTATCCTAAGTCATGAAAATCTGAGTTGGGGTGCACAGAATTTACTATCACCTCACGTTTACGGATGACGGGAAAACAAAGATGAGGACAGAGGAACTTTTTCAAAGTCACACAGAAAAGAGTGTGGTGAATTTGGGATTAGAATTCAGATCTTTTGTCTCCAACCCACTATCATGTTCTTACTGTGCATATGGAGGCCAGTCTCCGTAGAGTCAAGGTCAATGACCTCCATGTTGCTAAATCCAAGTAAATCCCCAGTCCTCGCTGGTTTGACATCTCTGCGGCACAACTAATTATTCCCCATTCCTCGGGAAACTTTTCCTTTGTGGCTTTCAGTACACGACACTCTCCTGGTTTTCCTCCGGCGTCACTGGTTCCAAGTTTTGCCTCCTTTGCTGAATGCTCCCTACTTGCTCAGCCCCCTTGGAGAGGTGCTTCAGAGTTCAGCCTGCGGACCTCTTTCCTTAGCTCTATATATTCAGTCCGTTGATGAGCACATTCAGTTTCATAGCTTTAAATCCCATCCATATGCTGATAAACTTGACAAATTTACAACCTCAGCCAGGACCTCTCCCTTGAACTTAAGAATCATATATCCAGATGCTTACCCGGCATGCTACTTAGGTGTCCAATGGGCATTTGCACATTTAATGTGTCCAAAATTGAGCTCCTGGGTTTGTTTTGTTTTGTCTTTTTCAACCTACTCCTCCCCAGATTTCTGTATCCTAGCCTTCCTTTTCACCCGGCGCCAAAACTTGGAACCATCCCCAACTATTTGCTCTCTTTCACCCCACATCCAGCCCATAAGCAAACCCTGCTGGCTCTTCGACAGCTCAAAAGGGCGCGGCAACAGGCATTATGATCCAAAACATCATTTTTACTCATCTGTGTCCTTGTGTTAGCCTCTTAATTGGTCTCCTGGGGTCACCTCCTTCAACTCTTTGCTCAAATATCACTTTCAACATGAAGACTTCCTTAACCACCAAATCTAAAATTGACCACCACCCCCCCTTCCACTGATAGTCTATAGGCCCCTACCCCCAGCATCTAGAACCTTCTATCACGTTACACACTTTAACCATTTTATTTTTACTCTATCTCCTTCCTGCTAGAATGTGACCTATAGCAGGGATTTTTTTTCTTTTTTACCCTATCCACAGGGGCATGCAATAGTATATGGCACAGGGAAGATGCTCCATAGCTCTCTGTTGGATGAGTGAGTACATGGCCCACAAGTATTTCCCCAGCCTGAGCTCCTCACCCTCTGCTCTCAACTTCTAGTCCCTATCTGGTTGAATTTCCTCTCGTCCTGTTCTTCTCCCCTCGAGTATTTCAAACTGATGTCTTGGGAGATGAGCTCCCTTGTTTCTTTGTCTGCTCCCCTCCTTGCTTCTCATATAGTCTTCGTGGCTTCCGTGGCAGCGAAGGAAAGAATCACCTCTGCTACCTCATCGGACTCGAGGCCGTGATATTTTTTCCCACTCACCAAGCTCGTGCTCTGTTTGTCTGGGACTAGGATTGGAAACCTCAAGGTCCAGCAATTTCCTCTTCTTTGCCATGCCATTTTTCCTGACTGTTCCAACCCCTATTGACTCCTCCCATTTTGAATCACATTAGGGCACAATTGATATAATAATTAGCATTCACATACATCTCTCCTCAAATGTTTGTATCAGTGATTCTAGGGAAATACTATTATTACCCATTTTACCAATAAGGAAACTGAGGCCCAGAAATGTTACAAAGGGTGAAAAGTCCTGCGCTCTTCCTTACCTCCATCACAATCACAGTGAGAACCAAAGCTAAATTGTTGGTCATGTTTAATTATTTTCTGGAGGTAAGATTCCAGCTCCTTAGTGGCCCATGTACAGGGACTGTCATACCCTTGATCTGCTAGTCTGTGACATCAGTACAGCCTAGCACATGCATAGCTTATGGAGACTTTCTGCCAGATTCACCAGATTTAGTGGCCTTGGTGGGGAAAGGGAGGGAATGAGACAACTTTCAGAGCTATTAGATAAGAAAGGATGCCCTTTTGGGAAAGCGCCCAGAAGGAAGCCAGAAAATGAGCCCCTTGTGGTCTTCCCCTCCTGCTTCACTCCTGCACATTGGTGGAAACCAGAACGGCACATGCATGCTCATTACCATGTAGAAATGAAGAGCCAAGTATGTCTGTTCATTTTCCAACCAAGTGATTTTCTCCTTCTTAAATGATATTTTCACCCTGTTGTGATGAGTCTCAGACACCTCTGGAAGCAGCCGATACAAATTCATCCATCCACCTACCACTGACTGACCAATGTCTGTTTACCTGTGTGCTCCATCATGGGGGAAAATTCAAAGTCTTTTTTTTTTTTCTAGGGATTACAAGAAGCTGATACAACGGGGTGACTGGGTGATGGGCACTGAGGGGGGCACTTGATGGGATGAGCACTAGGTATTATGCTATGTGTTGGCAAATAGAACTCCAATAAAAAATATACAAAAAAAAGAAGCTGATACAAATGACAAGTCAAAGAGTAAGACAAGTTACTATATCCGTACACTGTGCTTTATAGTTCATAAAGCATGCTCTCTCATCCATCTCACCTTAACCTCAACCTACTTTGGTTGTAGACAATGTGCCAATGAAGAGCCTTGTCCAAAACCAGAGTACATGTGCAGATGATTCAAGTTTTCAGACCCAGTTTTCAGACTTGGAGTCCAGTGTTCTTTTTTTTTTTTATTTTTTGAGTCCAGTGTTCTTTACACCAGTCTACACCAGCCCATTCCTTCCTAATCCCCACGTGAGCCATAGACTCAGACAACAGGAGGGGTCTCCCTGTTATTGACTACTTCACAAAGGTCAACACTCAACCAAAGCTACCTGTGTTGGTATTTATCTCTCAGGGCTGAAACCTTGCCTTGGGTCTCCAACATGACCGCAATCCCTGGATGACAGACACCATTCTTTGTACCTCATTTGTGTCCCCAAAGAATGCCCAGCAATTCTCTGGAGTCTCAGCAATGTTCAGGTCCCATCAATACTCTCCCTTAGCCATGGAGTCTTCCTCAGATGCCTCAGTCCACACAGACCCAGCTCATCTCCAAAGCAGGTATGCAGTAGGTGCTCAGTAACCACGTGTTGGATGAGGGAATATAGAGCAAGAGTGATTGTGGGCTGCAGCATCTCTCATGACCATTATTTTTATCCATATCTCCTCCCATTTGTTACCTTATCCTTCTTCTTGAGCCTGGGAAATGGACCGGCCTTGGGACCAAGAGGGGATTTCGGCACGTTTCTGTCTATGGACACTGGATATCCTCCAGCGTGGCCAAGAGAATCAACCAGAGACCCTTCAAACATAACATGCTGCTCCTCTAACTTCCAACTCTTGTGGTAACATGGAAAATCCTATGTGGCCTGGCCGGCTCAGGCGCCAGACTTTCCACCCTGAAGCACTCTTTCTATCCTTGACATCAACTGTCAACATCCCAGATGGGGGCTTGGGACTTTGCCACATGGGATGCCTTTGGTTAGCGACTCCACACAGCATGGTTTCGGTAAGTTTGGTGCAATCTAAAAGGAGAGTAAAGAGCCTGCCCCCAATCAGGCAGCCAGTCCACACCCAAGCCAAGAAGAAAGCTAAAAGAGTCTCCACTCCCACTGCATGTTCTAACCACTAGACTGAGCTCCTGTTGCTTTACAAAAATGATTTGCTTTTAATTAAAATAGGAGCATAAATTATTTTTATCCCTGTATTATTGGGCGGTAAGTAAATTCACAGTAACTCACTGGATTTTTTAAAATCTATTTTAAATATAAACACACTGCCATATTTTCTGTGGGTTTGAAAGCTTATGTTAAGTTTGCAAATAAGTCAACTCCATAAAGATAACATCTTTCCCTAAAAAATGTGTTGCAATCTAATGGCATGCTATGGAAAATTAACATCTTATTAAGAACATACATGAACTGTCCCTCGGTCCAAAGGGTCCAGAGCACACCCGAGTTCCCTTACGTGCCCTGGAGGCCAAACCAACCGACGGGGCAGCTTCCAAACTGTCTCCCCCCAACTACGGGGCTGTTCTCCGCGGCCCTCACAAGACTGTTGTTTTATTTTGAGTCGTGCCAAACTTTATTTTTGAACCTACCTTGTTACATGCCTGACAGGTCCTGTGTTCACCGAGGGACCTGCATCGCTTTGGTCCACCCTGAGAAGATGCCATCTCACACAGGGCTGCATGCAGGTGTGCCCAGCTGCCCCTTGGAGCACCAAGGATGCAGGTGAACTGCTGTAAGGACATTAAGGACACACCTCCTGTGGCCTCAGTGACAGAGACAGAAGCACTGGGGTTCTCATCCACTACGTGGAAAATAAGAGCCCAAGGCCACATAGCACCGGATATCACTTTTAGATGTGATGGAAGAGTTAGGGGTGCAATGGTCCAGGAGAAACCCCACTTGCAGTCGTCCGCACTCCGTATCCACCTCCCCCTAAAGAGTGGCTTAGTTACCTGGCAGGATAACCAAAGGCCACCCTCTTTCTTGTGTCTCAATGGCAAATGTGTTCAGCATCCCTTCCCGGGCCCGAGCTTTGAGGGGCTCCGTCGATGCCACACCCAAGCTCCCCTGGACCCCACCTGTCTCCCGGCCTCCCTGGACGGCTGGTCTTCAGAAATTTTTACCAAAATACAAAGTCTCCTGTAAATACGAAAAGGGAAAAGCTGTCAAAACCTGCATGAGTTGTTTAAATACCATGAATAAGAACCAGTAACAATAGGCACATCAATGAAGATGTGTTTCCTTCAGACTTGGCCATGTGCCACCCAACGCGAGTCCCCCAGAAAACGCGACTGGGCGAGCGAGGGAGCCTGGCTCCCCCGCCCCTCCGCCGCACCCCCTCCCCAGTAAAACATTTTTGACAAGCGACTCATCTAGAGCCATTTCCCACAGCGTTTTCCTTTCATTTGCATTCTCATTAGAATAATGTGATTTCACGAAGTGGGAATGCGTGAGTCCTCGCCGCGCAGAGAGCGCGCGGAACCGCAGATTCCAGGTGCCGGGCAGCGGAGAGGCGCTTGGGATCCAGCCACGCTCCAGGAGCAGACGCCAGCAGGGACCTCGCGACCCACTGGTCTGATGGGGACCTTTCATGTAAATCTGCAGAATTGACCCAAACCAGAAAGGAAGTTTCAGAATGAAAGTTTTTTTTTTTTTCCAAAGGCATTTTTTTTTAAAAGGAGGGGGGCACATCCTGGCATCAGAAAG